>NW_026055203.1:0-139931 GCF_022829205.1 Neoarthrinium moseri | reverse complement strand
CGTTTTTTGCGCTGACACTTTTCACTTCTCAAGAAGATTGAAAGGAATTGAATTAATATAACACATAAGCTGTAGGATAACGCGTGTAAATAAGATAAGCTTATGGGCTTCTCATATCTACCCACGTATCATGGGTATGGTAGGTTAGCTTTCTGGGCGCAAGCGTAGAAGCTTCCAATCCATTCGTTCACACACCACTAGTCTGACCCCTAGCATCCGTGCATTTTGATAATACATCACAAATATTTATTCCTTTTCTCGTTCTACTGCAAATCTACCGGCTCATCTTATCTCTTGTCTACACCTACCACCTTTCGGCTCACATATCAACCCGACTTAAGGTCACCCGCCCACTTTAATGGCATGCTAAGACCAACCTTGGAAAATGGTGACTCCGGCTTCGCAAACGACATTCTATACTGTATACTCTTGCCAAATGACTCATGTCTATGAATTACTCGCCTCTGCTTCTTCTGAAAGCTTTTGTGCTGTCATAGTGGCGCTTAACATCTTCAAGGTGCTTACATCCTTTCCAAACGCGCTTTGGAACCAGTTTCGGAGCTCTGCCGCAACCATGCTGTCTATTCCATAGTTGCTTATTGCCTTACTCGCATCTATCTCGTCGGCGGGGATGTACAGAAGACGAGAGATCTTGGCAATGATGCGTTCCAGTGCCGTACCTTCCTCCCCGGCGGCCTCTCGTTTGTTTTGGGACCCGTGTGAAAGAACAGACGTCGCCTGGATGAGATTCTGGAATCGTGGGTCGTGATACCACATCATATCAGATAATGGATACTTCTGGTCGACGATCCTCAGACCCGCGGGCTCGATACCAACAAGCAGATGACCGGCTGCCAGTGGGTCGTATCGGAAAGTGGCGTCCTGGGTAGTGTCCATTGGTGCTGGCAAGATACCCTTCTCACAGTAGTGCAGGAACTCGTCTTCATCATTACCGTAAAAGCCGTTCCTGATCATGGCCTGCTGGTACTCTGGGATGTAGGAAACAATGCCGATGCCGAGAACCTGGCTGAGAGCAACACTCGTGCACGGGAGACCCTGGGCGCGACGATACCTTGCAAAATTGTCCATGAACGCATTTGACGCTAAGTAATTGCTCTGGGTTGCAGTACCAAAAACAACAGTCCAGGAGGACCAGAGCTCGAAAAAGTCAAGTGGTAAATGTTTTGTTGCGTTATGGAGATTCAACGTGCCAATGACGCGCGGGTGTACAGTTGCGTTAAACCGGTTGAGGGACATGGATTCGAACAGACCGTCGTGCAGCGTGAGAGCGCCCTGCACGATGCCTTTCAGTGGGAACTTCGCCGAGTCCACGGCGGCTCGCACGTCAGCCATCGAGGTCACATCGCCCTTTACGACATATGCATCAACTCCCTGCTGTCTCAGCGTTTCGAGAAAAGCTCTTGCTTCCTCGTTCGAAGCTCCGCTGCGAGACAGGTAGATCAAATTCCGGGCTCCGCGTGATACCGCCCAGGTACTGAAGCTCCGCCCGAGACCACCCAAGCAACCGACTAGGAGGTACGACGCATTTGGATCAAATTTGGCGGAGAAAGCGTCTCTTTCCAACTAGGAATTATGAGTCACGACGCGCGGCAAAGGCTTGATCAATTGGACAGAGACTTACTGGAAGGCTATCTTCCGACTGGTCGTCATATTCGACGAGCAGCTTGCCGATATGGGTGCCCTTGACGAATGTCGCGAAAGCCCTCTCGATCTCAGCGACGCCGAACTTGGCCAGGGGCAAGGGTTTGATACGACCCTCAGACTTGAGTTCATGAATCCTTCTCATTAGACTACCAAGAGTTAGCTCTCTTTGCGCATATGAATTACGCAGGGGCTAAATACCTAGCGGTTACTTGTGGTCTGTTCTTACTCATAACCTCCAAGTCGAACGAGGCAAATGTGGCATTACGCCCAAAGACATCAAGGCTCAGCTTGCCGCTGTCGAGGACCTCGGTGCGGCCAATCTCGACGAATCTTCCGCAGGTAGCAATGCATTTCCAATACTCGTGCATGAGCTCTCCCCGAGCGCTACAGAGAATCACGTCGATGCCGTTGCCATTAGTTTGCTCCAGCAGCTTCGCGGCAGTGAACCTGTCGCGGGATGGGAAGACGTGGTCGGCTTGAATCCCGTAGCCCATCCCCAGCAACTCTATCTTCTTGGCTTCTGTGCCCACCGTGGCGAAGATCTCAGCCCCAACCATGTGGGCGAGCTGGCACGCTGCCAAACCAACAGCTCCGGTTGCAGATTGGATGAGCACGCTGTCACCCTTGGTCAGCTGGCCCAAATCCATCAAGCCGTAAATGGCTGTGCCAAATGCAATCGGCAGTGTAGCCACACCATCCAATGTGTCGCCGGCGACGAGTTTCTGGCAGAATACGGCCTTGTCGCGGACAAAGTTCCCGAACTTGGAGAATGACTGGCAGTAAACCAGATCCCCGATCTTGAACTGTTTCACTTCACTCCCAATCTGAGTGATCACACCGGAGCACTCGTCGCTGAAGGAATCGGAATGGTGCCGGCCAGTCAACACGGCGATATCCTTATTGTTGATACCGGCGTATTTGACCTCGATCTCAACCTCATCCGCGGCTAGTGGCGTGAGGAACGTTGGGTCCTCCTTGAAGTACACGGTACTCAAAACGCCTGGTTTGTCGATCGCCAGTTGAAGTTTGGTCGACTTGAGGGCCTTAAGAGGAAGCTCCTTCAACACCCTATCCTGGGAGTTCGCAACTGTGACCTCTGCACAGAGGCCGTTATCCAACGCGAGGCGACTGATGTAGAGGATACCGTTTTTGTATCTGAACTCTGAATCGTCGTTGAACTTCGAGGCATCTGCCACTCTGGCTTCAAGGGCCTTGACCAGTTTGAAGTAAGCATTGTCGGGCCCGTCAGGGATTTGGTCAGTATCTAGGATGCTGAAGCGCAAGGAGTTGTTCTCGATCTTCATTCCTTTGGCAAGACCGGAGATCATCCCACATAGGGGCTCTTTGCCCACCATGAGATCACCACGCGTCAGCCACAACGACGACACTGAGCGGCTGATTGCATACTGGAGGTTGGCCCACTCTTGAGGGGTTGCATCAAGGAAGAATGGTTTCTCTGCCTCAAGGAGGAATATAAGCCTGTAATGACGAGCAATCTTTATATCGGAAAGTGGCATGAGGGAGATGGGTATAGTGCCAGTATTGGAAAGATTGTCCATCATCCGTCTCATATATGGCGCCGTCGCGTTGCGATAAACCAACGTGATGCCTTGGCGATCCGGACCCTGGATTGTCGGCGGAATGCTGAGCAGAGGATCCGCAGCGGTGGCACATATGACAGTTGCGGAGACATTGTCACCGGCGTAGTCATCAAGGTAGAAATCGAGCCCAGAAAATCCAGCAGCAGGGAGGACTTGCTGCCAAAGCGACTTGCTCAAAAACGGACCGTCGTATCGAGGGTAGCTGGGATCGTTATCCGCCTTCCAGAAGTCACTGAAGGTACCAAGGACCAGGCCCGCACTAAGCTGGGATTGGGTTAACTCCAATAGCAACATCCTGCCACCAGGCTTGAGTACGTTTCGAATGTTAACGAGTGTGCCTCGGATATCCGAGGTGGCGTGAATGACGTTGGATGCCACGACGATGTCCCAGTCCTGTTGGTATCCTTGGGATTCGCCGCTCTGCTCCATATCAAAGGTGCCAAATGTCATACCGCCATAATTGGAGAATCTCTCCTCCCCACTTGCCAGGAAAGATGGCGTAGTATCCGTAAAGCGGTACTCTGAATACTGCCTCCATGCGGTATCTCCCTTTAAAGCTGATAGGATTTCATTCGTTGCGCTTCCAGTTCCGGCTCCAACCTCCAAGATCCTGACCTTCGGGTTCTGGTGGGCATAGAGGGCCAATGCCCCTCCCAGACGGCGATTTCCCTCTCGATAAACTTGCCCCGTCTCATAGTTGTCAAGCAGCAGATTGTCTTGCAACGCAACTTGAATTCCAGTCTTCTCACCCCTGTAGATAGAAGGGAGATTATTGTAGAGGTGACACATGAGTCGAGCCTCGGAGGATCGTGGCTTTAACAGCTCGGATAACCGTTCAATCTCTTGGGCTCGATGTGCATGGCTGTAGTTGATGATCTTGGAGGCAGTCGAAGTGTGATCAGCCGCGGCAGCGTTAAGCTTTTCCGTTGTCCAGTCAAGCAGCCTTTGAAGATGCGGCTGTTCCGAGCTCTGCTTGAAGATTTCGGGATGGGTCGCTTTGAAGTGAATCAACTGGTGCAGTGCCAAGTGATTCAATGAAGGAATCACAGCATCGTCACTCAGCATCAGAGGTGGGAACATCTGAGACAGAGTATCCGTGGTCAGATGGTCGAAGCTTGGCTTCCAAATGATGCGTGTGTACGGCTTTGACTCTTCGATGAGCTTGGGGGCGGACTGATCCGATGCCGTCAAGAATATGTTGCTCGCTTGTAGCATTCGTTGGCTGTTCGTTCCGAGCAGCACCACGTCTGCAGCGAGGCCCCGGACGCCCTTCAGCGTGGCTTTCGAGTACGAATCGGCAAATCCACGAGTCTCCGCTGCAACCTTGGGCCACACTTTGACACTATCGATCCCGGTCGGCATGAATGCGCGTTTGAACTTGGTAGCTGTGTTCTTGTGGCCTGCCAGAATAGAGAGTTGAAGACTAGCGTCCAGAGTGGCTGGGTGGAGGATATAGCGCGACTCTCCTATCATCATCTTTGCAGTAGGATCTATGCCAACTCGAGCTCGACTCATGTTCGACTGCCCTATGGCAGAGATATCGGAAAGGCCCTGGAACGTAGGGCCATAGCACAAGCCTGCACCTACGAAACTCTCGTACCACTGCGCAGCATTGATAGCCTTCTTCACCTTCGAGGCCTGGATGTCTCCTACAAAGGGGTACTCTGGGAAACCTGCTAAGATTAGGCAAAAATGATCCTATGGTGGCCTTGGAGCTACTCACTGTATTTCTCTAGACCAACTTCGACCTGTCCCCGGCAATGTTCCACAAAATTGTCAACCCCAAATTCATTCGAGACTGAGGTAAGAACGAAGTCGAAAAGCCACACGTGGCGAGTGGTTTTATTGAGCGGGGTCGGTCGTAGAGTGAATAGGGTCTCAATACCTAAATCGTCCTCGGGTACTATGAGGGCTTTGGAGAGACTGACGTTCTGAATGTCATAGTATTCAACATCTGAGACTTTCAATCCCCCCAGCTCTGCAATCTGGGTAGCTGCCTCTAAAGCCATGCTCAGGTAGCCGGTAGATGGGAAAACCATTTCTTTGCCGAGCTGTAAAAGGGTCAGAAGACATCACCGGTTTAATGATTGCTTGCTTACACGATGATCTGCCAGCCAAGGCACATCCTTGACGGACAGCTTGTTTCGCCACAGTGGCTCGGCCTGGTTTGTGCCCGGTATCCTACTTCCTAGGATGTCATGTCGTGGATGCTTGCGTAGGCGCCATTCACGCGTCCAGCGATTCTCATAGAGCAGAATATCGCATGGATACTGCCATTGGTACCGGGGGAGGTCGGATATGACCCGCCCAGTCTGATAGCCGTTCCCGCCACGGCTCTCTATGGCGTTCACACGAGCCAGATCGATGTCGTAACCGCTGCTGTAGAGATTGCCTGCCAGTGTCAGGATATCTTTCACGTTGTCACTGCCCCTTGTAATTGCGGCGTAATAGGCTGGGAACTGGATACCGTCCATCGAGTTAGCTAGCTGGCGGAGAGGGCCCTGGAGAGCGCTGTGGGGTCCAATTTCAATGAGAATATCAGGCGTGGCCTGAGTCAACATTTGCGATACACCTTGATGGAAGAGTACTGGAGACTCGAGATTCTGGCGCCAGTACTTAGGTCCGAGTATGGACCAAGGTGCAGCCTGGCCATAGACCGAGGAGAAAAAGACAGCTTGCGTGATTATGACTGGCGAATCTTCCTGAGCTGACATCTTGGCTGATCTCTTGGGCATGCATGCATTCAGACTCATCTCGTAGCCTTGGCCGATTGTTCTCATATGCTCCGAGTGATAAGCGTTGCCGCCAGTATGAAGCGCGCGGCAGAATATCTTCTTTTCATCAAACACAACCTTGAGATCGGTCATGACGTCGGCATCACCGCTTAACGTATAGCTCTCGGGAGAATTATGACAAGCGATCGTGACGCGACCGTCATAGTGATCCACCAGTGGTTGGAGATGAGACAGGGCACCTCCCACTGCCATCATTAGCCCGGGCGCCGCATTTTGTATTATGGCCTTCCCTCGGAGGTATGCTGCAACCATAGCTTCTTCCTCGGTCAACAGGCCTGCGGCATACCCGGCCGCTATTTCGCCTGAGGAGTGGCCGATAACGGCTCGAGGCTTGACGTTCCACTGGGAGAGGAGATTGACAATCATGATCTGCACAGCAGTCACGAGGGGCTGGGAAAGCTCCGCTTCGTGGACTCGGGTATTCCCAGTGTCCTGTTGAAGGACTTCCTCAATGGTCCAGTCTCGACCGCGTCCTTTATCGAGGTCGTCCAGGTACTTGTCCAGGCGGCGTACAGTCACCAGACAGCTGGGGAACTCGGTCATCAACGACGCACCCATGCGGGGCCATTGAGAGCCCTGGCCAGTGAATACGAAGCCAAGAGTACGTGAGTCACCCGCTGCCGTCTTCACTATGGACGATTTCTCTTGTGGCAGGCCGTTCTCGGCTTCGGCGGCCTTCACTATGACAAAGCAGCGATTTTGAAGCAGACTACGCCTGGCGCTTAATGTGTACGCAATGTCAAACAGGCTCCAGTCGCGGTAGTGCGCTGCTAATGCATCATAATTTGCCTGTAGCGTCCTCCCGTCGTGTGCTGACAAGGGGAGAATGAACTGGGTTCTCGATTTAGTCGATCGAGGCTTGTTGGTAAGTAGTCCAATATGGCCGTTTTCAACTCCATTGGCATTGTGGGTACCATTCTGGCCACTCATATCTCCGTTGGCTAAGCCATTGATTGATGAGGGAGTGGTTGGGTCGGAATATTGCCGACTAATCCCATTACGGTTTGCGAATGCCTCCATGGAGGAGGATTGTTTGTTGGCCTGATGGCGGGATCGATAACCAGGAAATAGAGTCTCAATGGACTCGACGATGGCCTGTAATATTAGGTCAGACACGATATCATATATGATATATGCAGACTTACATGCGCATTTGACCCCCCATAACCAAAAGAGTTGATACTCGCTCGTCGAACTGGTAAATCCGGCCACGGAGTACTTTCCTGGACGATTTTCAGCCGACCATCCTTCAAATCTACGTTGGGATTAAGTTCCTTGATCCCGATCGTGGGTGGTATGAGACCTCGCTCTATTGCCAGAACGGCCTTCATGACACCAGCCATACCGCTGGAGGGCTCGCTATGACCCATGTTGGACTTGATGGATCCGATTAACAGAGGGTTAGCGCTGGTCCTGGAGTCAGTGAACAGGCGGCCGATGGCACCGACCTCGATTGGGTCACTGTTCCAACATCAGCGCCAAGAAATGGACGTATATAAAGCCACAAACAGAAGAAGAAGCAAAAACGTACCCAACGGGAGTTCCTGTGCCATGACATTCGAAGTAGCCTGTCAGTGACATGTCTAACCCCCCGGCTCGTTCGTACGCCTGTTTTATGCAAGCTGCTTGCCCTTCGGGGCTGGGGTGGGTAATTCCCCCAGTCCGGCCATTGGCGTTGAATGCAGTACCGCGGATCACAGCACGAATTGGGTCTCCATCAGCGACTGCTTGTTGCAATCTCTTGATGTAGAGCGCACCGATTCCATCCGCCCGAGCATAGCCATCAGCTATGGAATTTGTCAGTCACTGTAACTCACGGCTAGGGTCCGAGACGGGACTGTACCTTGTGAGTCAAAGGTGTGACAGACAGACGTGGGAGAGACCGCTCCCAGAACGGATGAGAAGATCTGGCACTCCGGCGTAAGAATCAAGTTGGTTCCGCCGACAATGGCTGCGTCGCAGTCTCCAGTCTGGATGGCAGAACAAGCTAGATGAAGCGCATACAGAGAGCTAGAACAGGCCGTGTCAAGGGTCATTGAAGGCCCTTTCAAGTTGAAGACATAGTTGATCCTGTTGCTGATGATAGTAATACCGCTCCCAGTCACGGAATACGGCAATGCATTCTCAGGGTCGCGATAGTGCATCAGTTGATGATCATAATTGAAGTTGCCCACAAATGTTCCGGTCTTGGAACCGGACAGTTTATGCAGGGGGACACCTGCCGACTCAATTGTCTCGTAGACGACTTCTAGAAACTTTCGTTGAGCAGGATCTAAAGTAAGAACTTCCCTAGGGTGGATGCCGAAAAAGGTCGGGTCAAACTGCCGTACGTCAGACCGAAGAAAACAGCCCCCCTCGGTTCTAAAGGAGCCAGGTCGGTTAATGTCGGGATGGTAGAATGCATCAACGTTGATTCTATCCTCGGGAAATTTGGTGTATGAGTGTCTCCTCTCTTGAAGATACTCCCATAGCTCAGATGGGGACTCAGAATCGCCCGGCCAGCGGCACCCTTGTTCAGGTTAGGGTTACAACTAATGTCCAGCGGTGAGAGATTATAATGACCCACCCATTCCCACGATGGCTATGGGCTCCAATGCCTCTGGGATGAATGGTTCGGTGACAGAGATTGGCGCCATTCTGATGCAATAGGGCGGAAACGTTGCAGGTGGTAACTTGTAGTCGAGTCCAAGCGCCTTGTGTTAAAGTAAGTCTACCGACGAACGTTGGTAACGCGAAAGTGTGGATCAACAACTCTGTCTTTAATTTTGTACGGTGCTTGACACACGGTAGAACTTTTATAGAGCCAAAATACAAGGCCGAAAAGGCTCAGGATTTAGTAGAAGCTTCTCACAACTGCACTGAACATGAAACCCTAGCTACAGTTAAAACTTGCTTGATATGGGATGTTAGCTATAGTTAAGAAATATTGGATATTCGCAGTGAACTGTTAAGCTGCCCGACACTGGGCAAACAGAGATATCCAAGATGACTGTATACCATCACCTACTAGTTATCCTGTTTATTACTCATAGTACACTTAACCCCTGGGCCGAAGTCGGCATCAGTGAGACTTCCAGACGGCAGGTGCAATCCAGGGAACAATCACATGGCAAAACCCACTTTTCACTTATTTTATGACACCTAGCCTGGAAAGTACCTTGGTCTTAGTAGATCTGACATATGTGCATCATGCTTGTCAGGTGATTGACCCGAGGTGACTGCATGAAGGACCGAACCTTGAGCTTTGGAGGGACTATTGCCTGATACGACAACATACATGACAGCACAGAAGGAGACATGGGTTCGGAGCGCACACTATTCATCTGACGTCTGGTATGACACTGCCGATTTGTGGTACACTACATGGAAATAGAATATCTGCTGAAACCAAGAAATATCGTATGAACTTGCGCATAGAGAGATTTTTGGTCCTCACGACGACCAGTCAGCCCTGCCCATGTAAACGTGCTAATTTAAAGTTATAGGACAGCTCATACTGCCTCAGTTACAGAGAGTAATTCCAAACCAAAGCAGAATACTTGTTTACTATGGCAAATAACAATTCTTGGAAGACCACACTCCCCTGGATCCTCCTCCAATGGGTGAATTTCGTCATAGGACAGGAGAGCCCTTTATCGTATGTGCCAACATACGGAGACCAACAGCCATTAATTTGGGGCCAAGAAGGCATCAGTCTGGACGCTCTAGTTTCAGATCGTTATTTAAAATTTAGTTTGAAGAAGGAACTAGAGAGGCGCCTATCCAATAAAGCCACAATATCACTGGCTGGCGATGAAAGCTTCACGATACTTAATGCTCGATACTCCAACTATAAGCGACCGGAGTACATCGCTGTTGTACAGGCTGCAGAAGAAAACGATGTGGTCGAGACTGTAATTATGCTAACTATTGTCATTTATTCGCAAAATCGTTGCTAAAATCAGTACAGGTCAATTATGCACGCTCAAGAGGCATTCCATTTGCAGCAAGAGCCGGTGGTCACAGTCTGACCACCTCGCTTCGCCGCATCAAAAATGCCATCGGGATCGATATACGCGGCCTAAAAAGTGCAGTTTACGATGAGAAAAAACAGCTGATGACAGTAGGCGGCGGCATCACTACAGGTGAGTTCGCAAACGCGACATATGCTAGAGGCATGGAAGTCAGTAAGTAAACCCTGTGCCCCGTGGGGTAACGTATCAGAAGAAAGGCTAGTGGTATAACTATTTTGTATCAATCATACCATGCTAATAATATCACAAAGCCGTTGGCTCGTGTCCTTGCACCGGCGTACTGGGAGTCTCCCTGGGCGCGGGCATTGGTAGGCTCCAGGGGAAATACGGCTATCTCAACGACAATCTGGTATCGGCTCGCCTTCTACTAGCGAATGGAACCGTGATTCGAGTATCAGCTAAATTCAACTCGGACCTTTTTTGGGCTATCCGAGGCGCTGGACACAACTTTGGTATTGTGGTTGAGGCAACATACCAGATATATCCTCAACTAAATGATGGAAAGCACCTTGTGGTGGATTTCGAATATGCATTGCACCAGACAGAGGATGTACTGGCGGCGCTAAATTCTATCTCTAATCCGATGCCCAAGGAGGTTGGTGTGTTTGTAATCGGGCGCAGACGAGGTGTAGATGGGAAGGTTGGCACATAACTTCGAAACACCGAGGGCGTTGCTGACAGATTGTAGCCGACGATCAACATTAATCTTGTGTATTCAGGCCCCGAAGTAGACGCTGCCCCATACACCAAACTATTCGACAAGATATCGCCGATCTGGAAGGATACCAAAATTGCCACGTGGGATGCCCTGCCATGGGCAACCTACAATGGTCTCAATAACATCCTTTGCACACCCCAGGGATGGGCAAGATTTCCGATCAAGAACTTTTACGCCGCCAACGCCAAGAGCTATGACATCCCCACCATACGGTCCTATATCAATTCGTGGCGTAGCATGAATGAAAAGTATGAAGGGAGAGCGATGTTCAGCTTCATGTTTGAATCTTTCGCTCAGCAGAAGATCCAGGAGTTGCCAGACGATGCGACAGCCTATCCGTGGAGACATGGCTCGCAGCATTTTCTGTAAGTTCAAGCACATATTTTGTTATACGGATAAGCTGATAGTTTGGGAGCATGATTGAAGGTGCATACAAAGACACAGAGTTAGAGCAGGAAATTGACGAATGGTTATCGGAGCAACAAGACAAATTAATCGAGGGATCTGGCTATGGAAGACTCCAGCAGTACGTCAACTACGGTCACGGCTCCAAGGACGCACCAGAAGCCTTGTACGGTTATGAACCCTGGAGGTTGGAGAGGCTTCGGCGCCTCAAAAAGGAATATGACCCCGAAGGCTGGTTTAATGGTTACCAGCCTCTGCTCGTTATGTCTGAGCTTGAGTTTTGACAGAGGGAGGACATGGCTCTCCTTTGTCGGCAGCAGTCAGAGGACAATATTGCAAATCTATACGAGGACTCCATGGGGTTACCGGGAGATGAGTAGTTGTGTGGTCCTGGGGAGGGTTATCGGGGCTAAGAAGCTGGCTGTAGACCAGAAATATGCAATGATTCAAAAAACTGTATACACGATATATGAGGAATCACTCCGGTACCTCGAACCCACAGCCTTTGGCATACCGCATAGATATGCGTCTATGAAAATGCCCTGTCAAAGCTCTTTCCAGAACTGGCCGAGGGTGTGTACTGTGTAAAGTTTGCGGAGAAGAAGATGGACCAATTCGTGTGATCTGACAAGGATTTCGTGGTGCGAATGACATGTGCAGTATGGTTCCATCAGTGGTCCGATTGGTGTCAGAAAGCCAAGGTTGCAGGCCTGTCAGTCACTCTGCAGGTCAGCCACCACATCTATGCCCCGGTGTGTTTTCTCCAGGCCCGTGCGTGATGGTGCCGAAGAAGCACCGCAACTCATAAAATAAATATCAATTTCCATTTAAACTCCACATGATGATTGTCGGTTAAATCGTAAGCATATATTCTTCAAGCCTTGTCTTGTGTTTCAGGATATGGTCTCCTCTTACATTCTATTGAGCAGTGACAAATCGATTAATAATTTGGTTCTCGTCTGTGGAAGCCGCTCTCTTTGTCGTTTTGCCTGTGATATACTAGTCAACCTAATTCCCAACAGCCTCTAACAAGATGGTCCAGTGCGGATTCAACGCGTTGGTGCCAGCGCTGGTGTTCCAGGTGGGTGGATCACACTACAGCATGCGCTACAGTACTACAAGTATCAGAGCTGACAGTAATCACGAAATATATAGTTGAGGATCTTCTCGTTGTACCCCATGGGCCAGCTTCCAACTGGAGGAGTCTGGTCCAATGGCAATGCAGTGGGCCGGCTGACGTCGGTTGAGGGTTGCGAACTCTGTGTTAATGCGACGACAGTCCACATGGACGACTTCAACGTAGTCGACGGTGAAAATGACTTATTCACCTTGAATGCACAAGGTCTGCTCCGAACGGACGATGAACAGTATATTGGCATCTATGGAAAGGGGCTGCTGCGCAACATCCCCAAGGTGAAAGCGATACTGGCCAATGAGACAGATGCGGTACCGACGAAATGGGGCGAGATCGACACATTCACGACCTGGACCTTTCAAGCCTCTGGAAAGTACGCCGCACTGACCGAAGGGGTTTACGTTGCGAATATCAGGATAGCCCCGCCTGACAATGCGGAAACCAAGTCTTACATCGACTATAAACTCAGCAGAGTGACGACAGGCGAGTCATGCCAAGATGAAACAGATGGGAAGAACGTCCATAGTTCTGCCTCTGTTGGCGAGCTGTAAGCCAATACGGCCCAGCCACAGATCCAGGAAGGCACAATGTCTGGCACATGGCTATCTGACAAAATGGAAATGTGCAAACCCATATATATATACGCCTATATAAAATATTTCCGTTCAATAACTCCACTCATCCTTTTATGCACCAATAAACTGCTGGTTTATATTCAACTTTTTGGACGAGAATAGTTGTCAGCGGTGAAGAGCGCAGCCACTAGCTTGAGCTATGTAGCTGTGTTGTTGATTATTGACTTAATCACGGTGTTCATTGTCACAGACATGTCATATACAAAATTCTACGATACAATAATGGATGGTACTGTCGATTTGGCCCCGAAGCGATGAACCATTATATAAGTCTCTATGTTACCATATTTCCTCCTTCCGAGATGCGTCACGGTCTTGCGGGAGACAAAAGGCCATTATCACTTTTGGGGTGTAAGTCTGATGTTAGAGTAGCCTGAAAATCTACTCGAACAGATGGCAGCCCCAAGCCTTTGCGTATGGAGTGATACAAAATGAGTGTATTGAATAAAAAGAAAGATACAGAATCTCCCTGCCCGTTTGACGGGCTTAGGAGAGAACGTTTGTAGGCCCAACTTGTCTAACACGACCCTATGGCTGCGTTACAGGTGCCGTTAGACACTCCGTGGCGTATGATGTAGTACCGGTACCTACTGGTAAGTCACTACTGAAAGGAGAACCACTTGAGGCCACCAGCTTCACCTGACGGCTTACCATCACAAGATAACTGGTTTAAGAGTTTATGTCCTAGTTATAAGAATGATTTTAAAACACGTTCTCTATAGCGCCACTGTTACGTGCCCATTGTCCTCCTCATTATCTACATGGTATTATGCGGATGCGTGCTTGCTATGTCGTCGAATCCTCTCCCCAAACTGCGGCACAATCAGAGATGAAATATGATTCAGGGGGATATCTATCGACTTACCTTGTAGAAGACAAAGGGCACTGGGATGAACAATACCGAAATCCCACCCAGAAGAGAGTTACCCGGACCCACACCAAGATTATCAAAGAGAACCTGGGCCTGTTGGCGCATTATTTATTAGCGACATATTATAATAGGTGCATAGCATTGCTACCACTGATGAAACTTACGAAAAGAGGAAAAGTCGCCCCAAAAAGTGCTCGAAACAAGGCCGCCCCGGCGAAGATTGACGCGGCGTATTTTGGATAGATCATTCCGAGGTAGGTGTAGAGTGTGTTGAACAATGTTACAACACCAATAGCGAACGTGCCAGAACCAATGACGGGAACTATCCAGTGGATACTAGATCGTGACGTCCATCCGAACCAGAAGAGGCAGAGGGGGAGTGACCAGCAGCCGACAAACGTTGGTAAAAGCATGAGTTCGGGTTTGAAAGCCTTTGTTCCCATCTTCGGGACCAAACTCCACTTCATCCATAGCATATAAACAGGCAAGCTAATCAGGGTGAAAACCAAGATCGCCAGGAAAACAAGTCCTTGTTGCTGAGTGGTAAAATGATAAATATTCCCAAAAACGAGAGGGAATGATTCGAACCATATGAAAAGCACACCATAAAGAAGACCGGCGTATAGATTCATCAACAGAACGACAGGCTCGAATAGTGTAAGTGTAAAAGCTCGCATG
The DNA here is from genome assembly GCF_022829205.1 of Neoarthrinium moseri. Taxonomy (NCBI): domain Eukaryota; kingdom Fungi; phylum Ascomycota; class Sordariomycetes; order Amphisphaeriales; family Apiosporaceae; genus Neoarthrinium; species Neoarthrinium moseri. The sequence goes on along the minus strand of NW_026055203.1, from coordinate 125,415 downwards.
AGGAGGAGCGCGTCGTCTCTCGCTGTGTGGTGTGCGGAGTCGGCCTCCGATCGACTTATCAAATGGCGACCGCTGGCCTTGCTAAGTCGCGCGGCTCTTTTATAAAGAATGGTGTCTGCGCTTGTCTCTGGGAGGAAGAAAAACATGATGACCAGTACCAAGCAACATAAAAATGTGAATGCCCAGATGGTCCACCGCCAGCCCATGGCGGGTGCAAGATAGCCACCGATGAGCGGCCCGAAGACAGGACCTAAAACGCCGGCCGATGCCCAAATGCAAATCAAGAAGGGTACCTGCGTGGGCGGATAGATATCATTGATAGTACCGCCACCTGTCGACAGGCACGGGCTGCCACAGAAGCCTGTCACCCATCTGAAAATGAGGAAAACCACGACATTGGGTGCCAAGCCGACCGGCAATTGGAAGAGTATGAATGCGAGAAGCGTATAGAAGAAAATTCCACTGCGGCCAAGTCTTGGAATCTCGGACAATGGGGACCAAAGCATGGGACCAAAGCCGTAACCTCTGAGAGCCAACATGGGCAGGAAGTTAACAAAATGTACCAAAGGCGGGGAATGAGTGCTTTCTGCGTACATAGTGAAGAGGGACAACCCCAAAATAGCGACTTCCTCGCTGACCTGGAATTCTTCCATGAGGTTGTGCTCGCCGGGTGTGTATATTGAGCTTGCGATGTAGACAGCAAAGTTGAGTATACACATTTGAAATGCAATCAGGTGTTTCAAAGCTCGGGGCCAATGCTGGGGATTCTGGGCGAGTGGAATAGGGCACATTAGCAAGACATACAGTAGTCGTGCAAAGAGTACTTACCTCAGGATCGTCGGGCCCATACCAGCCTACAATGAGATTTCCATGATTGCCCTGGGATATTGGGCTTAGTCGCGCCCCATTGGCCGCCCCGGTGCCTTGCAATGTGTTGCTGGCATTGCCGCTGGGTTCGGGATAGGTGTCATCTTGCTGCACTGCCTTTTCCCATAAACTTAGATCAATCTCATCGGGATATTTGAAGACCCTGCGGCTTGAGAGCAAGCGCATCAGCTGGCCGAAGACGGTGCTCTGTAAGTGAAGCGCCATGCCGACTGATCGGAGGCTGCAAAGGACGGAAGCGCGTGCGGTGTAATAACGGACATAGGCAGGCCTCACGCAAGTAATTAAGGGCAAGATAAGTGATCAATATGATGAGCTGGGTATTACAACCATTGGACAGGGCGACTGGACTTAACCAACGCCAAGACGCAAAGCCCGATAAGTTAACATTTTCAACTCTGTGCCTGAAATGAAGCGGAAGGAGTGGGCATGGCAATAGACCGACAACAAAACAATAACCAGGGCCACCGGGCTGAGACAACGGACTTAAGCACTGCCAAGATACAAAGGCCGAAAATACCTGACTCAACTGCCGCAGCAACAAAAGCAACCATTGGTAACAGGGTGCATTGTGGAGCCGGCATCGCATGATGATCATCAGGGAACAGATGCCCTGTCATAGTAGATAGTAGCTACGGGAGTACCGATTTCAGTGCTCTATAGACCGCTACATAGACACCCAGCGCGGGATGCCCACCATGTACAGGTAGTACAGGGCAAAGTTAATAACCTTAGGAGGTGCTCCAAGTTGCAATTCACCAGTGAGCCCGCAAGCGGCCGCCCCACTAACTACTCAACGCCACCATCCCACTGTCCATACAAGGCCATCACACTCTCCCCCAAGCCCATTTCGTAGTGGTTCGCAGTCTGGTCTTCGCTCAGCTCGATGAACCGTCGTATGTTTGCCTGCTGCACCGGGCCTTGTTCGATGTCGTAGAAGGCCTCAAAGTCGAGCTGGAATGCGTCGTTGGGCGGGTTCAGGAAGCTGAGCACGGACTTGGTTTGGTTCAGCGCGACGCGCGGGAATAATGCGATGCGCTGGGCGAGTTCGAGAACCGAGTTCTTGAGCGCCTGCGAATTGTCGTAGTACTTATTAAAGATGCCCAGTGCCTCACCCGTAGGCCCAGTGAAGGACTTGGCCGCCAGCAGGTATTCCATGGCCTTGGCCTTGCCGAGGATGGAGCCCATATACGTCTGCCCTCCTCCTCCAGCGACGAGGCCTAGAGCTTCCTCAAAGGAACCAGTGCGCGCACGTGGTCCAACGAATCGCATATCCATCTGCGCAGCGATCTCGTTCCCAGCACCGAATGCGCGACCGTCAATCTCGGCGATAAAGATTGTCGAGGTGATGTTCTGGAGCAATTGGGTGAATTTGATGTAATCGGCACCCAGCTGCTTCTTTTCATCCGTGATAGGGGTCTTCAGTGTCCTCATGTCGATGTGGCCCAACCAAAAGTTAGGGTTTGACGAGTCGAAGATCACGACCTTGGGCGTGTCCTCTGTCACCGTCTCAAGGGGGATCAAGAAGTCCAACAAGTCATCTGTAAATCGCCGGTCGACGAAGTTTACTGGCCCATTATTGATCGTGGCCCGCGTAATGTTAGGAGACGGGTAGGTGAATGTCAAAGTTCCGTGAGTTGATACCTGCGCATGAGGCTCTTGGCACCAGACGGCTCGCTGTTGAATTAGCGATTGAAATGCTGGCGAGGACAGCGACAGCAATTGCGTCGCCACAGCGTTGAGTGAATTACAGAGCATATGCATTGCGACAGATGACACCTGGTTGCATAAGGAAATAGTGGAATAGTCGGGTGCCTAGATACTGATCTGTACGTATCAAGAATGCAAGCTACTCGTACCTGCTCCAAAGGCTCCTCACTACATAACTACCATATATAAATCCCAGACTAACCCCAGACTCCGGTTGACTCGTCTCAGCACATGGACTGCATACAGCCATGTTCCAAAAAGCAATTGTAGAATATGTCGAGGGAATAAGAATCGTAGTTAGCTTCCAAGGCCGCTATACCATTGAGCTCGCTAAGCACCGTACGCATGAAGAACAAGTGCGCAGAGCGGAATGCTCTGAGCTCGATGGCACCGTAAGGCTCAACCGGCTGACGCCCAGCGTCATTCTTCCAACTGTTACCGTCGCATCGCCTGCAGTCAGAGACTGTCAGACGCTATGGCTCCACTTTGCAGGCCAGTCAGTGACAGCAGCTGACGCTGCAGCCAAGAGGGGACGTTAAGAAATTGACGAACGAGTAGTGCACTGGCCAGTCATATACAACCAATTCTTCCCTGGTCCTCTTGGCAGGCTAAAAAAGAACCCACAAGCAGATAATACAATATTCCAGGGTATAGTACTAAGACGCGAATGCTATGCACCCAACACCCGCTAAATTCTGACAACCAGCCAATAGCAAAGAATGCTTAGAAGGTTTAACTTGCCCATTTCCATTCAAAGTACTTTCAAAGTCCTGGAAGGTAGATCAGTTGAATTGGACGCTGTGAACTTGGGTACGTTGCATGACCGCGTTAGATCCCTTAGTTACTCGCTGTGGCCCCCACCCCCCTCGCAGTGTGGGCAAACATGGGTTGCACTCCATAAGCAAAAAACCCGCATTCGTCAGAAACTACAGGACTTCGTGTAAGCCCATGGAGGGAATATCTAGAGCTAGTGACTAGATACACTATGTAAGACTCGATCGGCACGCGGCTTAGCCGTTAGGAACACCAGCACGCCCGATAGTCGCGAACAAAAGTGATTAGGGAAGGCAATGCAACTGCCGAGTTCCGAGTATATGCCACTGATCTGATTATAGCGGAGAATGTAGTTAAGGGCGGTGCAAGATGTGGGGAGGTATCGCTTCCGTTTAGCCCTGAGCGCAGGTTTGAACAGTGTGTCGAAGACTCAAGTACAATATCTTGTTTCAAGGACAAAAGCAGCCCGAAGCTTTACTTCCGCAGACAGACTTTTTCACCATAAAGAGTCGTGTCGCATAATGCGACAGATATAGATCAAACAGAAGTAAACTTCATTGTTTCAAATAGATACGAAAATATATGGATTACATGCAACTGCCTATGAATGAACACGCCCATCGGACCCATGCCCACCATCTTTGTACACTTGCTCAGATTGTAGCCTATTTCCAACCTGTTGTAGTTCATTATTTTGTGGCTCGTATCTAAGCGCCATTCAAATCACTGGCGGTTGACAGATTGTATCTATGTGCTGCAATGACCGGGATGGTCATTAGACTTACAGCAAGCGCCATAGATACCCCGCCAAAGGTTTGTGCCAGCACGAAATTGGCATTTGCCACGTCAACCAGGGCACCAGCGACTGGGGCCCCAATCAGAACCCCCAAAGCGGCTGTCGCCCAGCTCATACCCAGCCGTGCACCGATGACACCTAGACTTGGACTGAGCGTGGGGTGTGCGACACTGGCCGCTGGCGCCGTGACAAGGACTCCAGACAGAAATCCCCAAGCCACTGTCCACATTATCATTCCATCCACCGTTTTGACAGCTATCCAGCTAAACAACAGCACGACGCCTATAATCTCCCACAATATGAGTGTTTGGATAGGAGTGACGCGGCCTCCAAGCAGGTAGGGCAATGTTCTCCCAAAGAACGAGGCCGCGTTGCTGATTGTGAGGAGGTCGAAAGCGAAAGCAGGCCCCGTTTTGAGTTTGACGACGGCAAATGTCGTGAGATAAAAGAGAGGAATGTAGTATGCTAGGAACTGAAAGAAAAGGGCGATGACAAATACCCCAAAATACGGCTCGTTAAAAGCGCGAGGCTCCAAGACAATCCTTGCTGTGGGTGACCTTACGCCGGGCTTACGGCACAGTATCACCAGTGTTGGAATGGAAACCAAGAGGCACACAGTGGCTATGAGTCGCACCGTAGTGGGAAAGCCAAGCTCAGGGGTGAGCCTGCGGAACATGAGAGGGAAAACTATCCCACCAATGCTTGCCCCCGTGGAAGCGCAACCGAGGGCGAATGGCCTTCGGCTTGAGAACTTGGATGAGATGACGGCAAAGGCAGGAATGTTGATCGCACCGGCGCCCAGTCCGACGCAGAACCCTTGTGCTAGCAATACCTGGTAGTACTGAGTAGATATAGATAGCATGAACATGCCATAAACGATCATTAAATGGCCAGTAATAACGATGGCTCTGAGATAGCCGCGGTCAGTCAAAGGGCCTGTGACGACTCCGGTGATGGTAATGAAGGTCGCTTGAACACTTCCTACCCATGACAAAGTCGAAGAAGAAACCCCAGGGAAAAGAACTGTCCGGTAATGCTCCAGAAATACTCCGAAGGTGCTGGAAATGCCCCTTCAGTCATGTTAGCACTGACGAACACTATGCATCGCGTTTTCTACTCACCAGGAGTTCATGAAGATGAAGAAGCCCGCTAAGACGACTAGCCAAGCCTCGAGGCCTCCATCTGGAGGGGCTTCAGGTTTGTAGGTATTCTGGCCAAGCAAAGGCTGGCGTTCTATCGTGCCGCCACTCGTTTGGGGTGATTCGTGAGGATCTTCAGACACACTGGGATTCGGCTTGTACACGTGCATCAGTAACGGTCGCCTGAGAAAGGTAGTAATTATTGACCCACTGGAAATCGAACGCCAGACATTTTGAGCTTCCGACCGTCAAACGTATGTACGAGTTCCCCGAAATAGAATACTTCCAATTTCAGATACAAGGGCTGAACCCTTTTTTATGTTCGATTCGATCCGTTGTCAAGATCAGCCCAGGATCAACCCCTGGCGACTACCCTCGTCTAGTATTTAGATACCCAGGTAGCCAGGTAGCAGCGGTGCGGGTGCTCCCGTGATACCAAAATTTCCGACAAGGTATGTCTGACTGCAGCTGAAAAGATGGCGCGTCTTAGCTGTCAGTGCATTATCCAGCCCAGTGCTTGGCAAAGGCCGTTCCCCAGGGGGGTCAGTCTTTCGAAACAGGCCTGACATGCGTTCTCAGTGCAACGGATCCATTGGTGACCGGTGTCGTTACTTACTTGCATTAGGACAATTTTGCCACATGTAAGCCTAGCTAGAGTCTACGCAACATTGCCTTGCGCTATTCGACAGCCAACCCGCTGCCAGGGGCTCTGAGGCGGAGATAAGGCCGGACATGGAAATAAGATGATTCACAAGGGCACAATAGGGGGCGTTGTAGGTAGAAAGCCGTGAGTCGATTTCTCAATTGCCGAGGAGCTACTTATGATGCTATGGCATTACACATACTGTATTATCATTTACACAGTACAGGTGGCGGTTTGACATGTCTTTAGCAGCGTTTCCGCTTTTCATTAACAATCTTTATCATCAACAACATTGGAAATCTGTCATCGACTGACAATTTCAGCCATGGCATTAAGTTTTCTACTCTCGATTTTGACTTCACAAGTGCTCTTTGATACAATCGGATTTGCGTTGTCTGGCATAGCACTATGGGTACGTGCAGTGGCGCCCGCCATGAAGATCTACACAATGGCAACAACGAGATATTCATCCCAATTCCATCTCAAGACAGCTCTGACGGACATAGTTGGCCTATGTTACTGTGTATCGACTATTCTTCCACCCCTACCGAAAATTCCCGGGGCCGCTCAGCGCCAAACTGAGCGGCTTACCAGTATTATATCATGCGTGGAGAGGCGACTTCCATCATTATGTTTACCGCCTACATGTCAAATACGGTAAGTTTGATTTATCACTTGTGATATTTGGCGGGTTTATTAATATCGCCCACGATCTTTAGGAGAGAAAGTTCGCTACTCGCCTAACAAGCTGTCCATCAACAAAATGGAGGCCCTTAATGGTAGGACAAAGGGTACAAGTTACGCGGTAATATGAAGACTAACATAGACCAGAGGTTTACGGATTCAACAAGAATGTGTCCAAACCAGAAGAGTTCTACGCATCGTTTCGGGTAAACCCACATGCACGGAACGTATTCAATACCGCAGACAAGGAAGAACATCGAAGGAAGCGACGCATCATGAGTAAAGCATTCTCTGCAAAAGCTCTCCCACACTATGCGCCTTTCATCTCTTCCAAAGTGGACGAGGTGTCGGTAAAATTCAATGGTGGTGAGTTCCCTTCCACCGTGGGACATTGGAGAACCTTCAATATGGCTGATGAGATCAACTATCTCATGCTGGACATAATGGGCGGTCTCTGTTTTGGTGAGGCTTTTGGCTTTATCGCTGGCCGGGGCACAGATATGATGAAGAACGTCCATGCGCGCGCTATCCGAATTTACATGGTCAGACACCCTCATATTATCATTTCTGCTTATGGGTTCTTACGTAACAACAGACAGGCCAGGAGCCTCTTCTCAAACGCTTTTCTCTGGACAGGCTTTTCTTCCCGCGTCTGTTCCACGCTACAAATACGTTAGGACAGTACACCCGATACTACACTGAGAAGCGCATCCAGAGTCGCGAGAATATCGAGCTTGATAAGGAAGCGGTCGAGGAGCGAGGCTACGAAGATATCCTTGCCCACCTCCTGAACAATAAGGACGATGAGACTGGGGCAGTTTATAGCCCTGACGAGTTACTTGGCGAGGCAACTCTCCTTATGATGGCTGGTGAGTGTTTCAGATCCATGCAGTGTGCATCCAAGTCAGCTGAAATTTTGGCTGTAGGGTCCGACACATCGACTACTGCAATCAACACCGCATTGTTCTATCTCACCAATCATCCACGAATTCTTCGTAAGTTATCGAGCGAACTTTTCAAGACCTTCCCCAAGCTGGAGGACATACACCCAAACACAGCAGAGAACTGCAAGTACTTGAGGGCCTGCCTAGATGAAGCAATGAGGCTATGTCCATCTGTGCCATCCAGCATCCCACGCGTGGTTGACGAGGGTGGGATAACGGTGACAGGCGAGGAGATCCCCGTGGGATTCTGGGTTTCGGTGCCTCACTTCACCATCTTTCGCAATGCCAAGTATTTCGACCGACCCCATGACTACATTCCCGAGCGATGGACAGCGGACGAGCAGACGGGATACACTCCTGAAGACGTCAAGCTCGCTCAAACAGTATTCCATCCTTTTTCTCTTGGCCCACGACATTGTATTGCGCGTAATCTGGCCTTGCGCGAGATGACATTTGCTCTGGCGCGCATCTTGTACCTCTTCGATGTGGAGCCAGTGCCTAACAGTGGGCGTTGGATGGGTGACCTGCCCGGCATTGACACCACCAACAGCCACTTCATCCACGAGCAATGGGACGTGTTCACATCATTGGAGAAGGGTCCTTATTTGAGGATAATGGCGAAAAACGGTATTGAGCGCCACCTATGATTCAAAGCTGTCAAAGTCTGGTTTGCAGCACATCGATAGGCTTAGTAGGTTATTGGAGACGTGTCGATCCTTTCTGAAGCACCATTCACGATCGAGCGAAAACCGCCAGCACATATAACGTCTCTGCCTCGTGCAGTATAGGTTCATCATCCACATGGCGATTTCAACATGCTATGTACTCTCTATTTATGGCAGGCGAATAAATATCATGACATCCATAGGCACATATAGCAATGCAAATTAGTATCCTCAGTCTATATGCTAAGAATCTCGATCTATATCCATATTACTCCCAACTCTGTTGCTTAAACAGAGGTCGAAGTTTCTTCATGGAAGTATTTGAGGCAAAAAGAAAGAAAAGGCGCCGAACAAGTGACGCCATTGAACCTCGACGGGATAGATTTCAAAGATACGTATGTTATGGAGTGTGAATACGTGCTATATCAGCACAATTATCTACTTAATCGCTCTCCTCTACGTATATCACAACCACCTTTGTTATCCTCGCGCCAATGTTATTTGCAGTATCCTGCTCGCAGCCTTCTTCCTCTTCGGTATAGTGATCAATGTGAGATCCTAGCCCGTTTGCTTGGTCTCTCAGGTAGGACTGAGATGCCACAGAAACTGATGGAGTCAATGGAGCTACATGGCCTCTGGTTGGGGTTGGCATGAAAAGGTCCGAGTCGAATCCACGTTGGTGTGATATGTCCGAGTTCATGCTGGACTCATGATTGTGGGAGAAATTTTGTGGCGACATCTCGTAGGTGGAAAGCCGGTGGCTCTGCTCTGTCGAGCCAGCTGCATTGCAAGTCTGTGGGTGGTGGGCGCTGCCGTCCATGCAGCTCGCGCAGCGCATAGCACAACTTCCGGTTGCAGGTGAATCCCGCCGCCGGCTCTGGGGGCTATGAGCTAACCCTTGTGCTGATGGCCTCAAACTGTTCGCCAAGCCCGCTGAAACTGGGATATGCTGATGATCACCCGAATCTAGCCTTCTGTGGTATTGAGGGTGCGACGAGAATGATGATACGGAGCCCCTCAGCGATCCTTGCTCGAAGCGTTCCGTGGGCGTGGCCTGTGAACTTGTGCGGTGTTGACCGAGGGTAGTGCGTCGATTCAATTGGAGACCTGATCTGTCACCTCCGGAATTTTCCGCCCCGGCTTCATCGTTGCTCAAAGTGCCTGCAGTGCCCCTTTCCCATTGAGGGGTGATGAACACCGGGTGCCGAAGATCCGCCCCTGTAAAGTCTCCCATGCCAGCTTACGAAAGATGATTTGCACTCTGGTCCGAGCCCGGCGGTGCCGTCAAGAAACGAACAAGACGACAAGCGATAGAAGGGAAGCGGGAGACAGAGCGAGAGATGGAACACCAGCATCAGCCAAATCAATTACTGTTCATTATCTCAACTAAACTCCAGGGTGTACTACGGAATTTGTCATCGACCATTAGCCAGTAACTAGCTTCTGCCTCACGCTTGTGTGTCATGTAGATTAGAGAGGTGAGTTGCTCTTATTTATTATCAGCTAATTTCCCCTACGCTTCAACAGCTGTGGCTGCTGAACATGATTTGTCATATGGCCTGATTATATGGTCGCCCAAGGACTCTAGGTCTGTAGAGAGATTATTTTATGGGCTTAAATGTTGCATAGCATGCATTTTGGCTGACTGGAGAAATCCCATGCTCCACGTAATAACTAAGGATTCCCGGGCTGTCAGAAATAAGGCCTAACAGAGATACATAGGACAGGAGCAGAGCAAAACAAGGGAGGCCTGGACATTCGCGTGGTAAGCGCCGTATTTGCGTCATCATGGCCCATATATCCTTGTAAGAAGTGCGAGGACGATAAGCAAAAGCGCAGTCAATTTGAAATGTATTCTTCACAAAAAGTAATAAAAGAATAAAGGGCTTTACAAGCACCACTTGTTATTGATTTGGGATACCGTAAAGTACGGAGGAGTTCTTTGGAAACTGGTCGCCCTTATCTCCTGGGCATGTTTCCCATCAGATGAATTCCATCATTGGAACGGGTGTGACGAGGGCATTCAATTCAGCGGTGTTGAAAGGAAGATATGTTACGTGACTTCGAGTCAGAGCAACCTGCATCCCCGCATTGTGAAGAAACTCGGCATGGTACGGTGAGCACTCCGTTCATGGATTATCAAGGTGACCCTTTGAACTGCATTACCGTAAGTTGCCTCAATGTACTCACGTCTGACGCAGCTTTTAGATCGTGTTGGGACATGAATGGAGTTACCACGGAGATAACAACCTGACTCCGTGATGCATAATTCGACGTAACCACAGCTACCCATGGCCTGACTGCATGCGACTAAACGACGCAGGGTAATATTTAACTCCTGAATGCATGTACACCGACTGGAGCAGTCACGGTATGATGGCTACCATCAAAGAATTGGCCGTGGAGGTAGGGCGGTTGTTATGCGCCCGCCATTTGAAGCGTATTGATGACCGTGCCGTTCCATATATGCGCTCAGTGGTGACAATAGTTCCAACTGGTCTGAACTTCTTGCCCACTGCTCATGACGGAGCATGAAAAGGAGGTCTAAGGCAATCTAATGGTAGATTCTCCACCTGTTGGGTTCGAATGACAGACGCCTAAAGCCTTTTCGGTACGAAATAGTCACTGGCGAGTCATACCTTGCTATGTGGAGGTATTTGTTGTGGGACAGGGTGGTTGGTCGAATAGCGCGCGCAATCTTTAGGTCTGTTTGGCCCCTGATCCAAGTGTTGAATAGCGTCCATCCACTTGGCATGGAAGGAGGCAGCTCTGAGTTCTGCCAATGAACGGCCTGCAACCAAACTCGCACCGTAAAATGCCACCTACATTGTGCTAATCGTCGCTCATACTGCATGTCAGGGGCCATTACAATGTAAACACATAATGATCAGTGGCACGTGCGAGTTTGTCACCGCAAACGATGTGTGACCCGTACATATGCCGCACAAGAGGCCAATCCTGAATATGAACTGTCTACAGCCGACCTCACATCTCTGATACTGCTACATAGCTCAGCAGCCTAAGCTACCAGTAGAAATGACATGCCTGTCAACTTCATAAGACTGCAATTTGCTCCTCTGGCATTCATCAATGAGAGGCAGCCTCCATACAAGACTACTCGAGTAAAACGTAGAAAAGAAACCATCAGAGTTCTTCATGTGCGTTTCTATCTTGATTCGGCCCGAATTTCCCCACAAGTTGATCAACCTTGTCAGTTATATCAACGAGCGTGGTGCTTTTAGTATTCGGGAACCCGGCGTCATCGTAAGGGAGTGACGACGATAAAGCGTACACCCTGTCAGCAGTTCCCAACTGGGCAGTGGACCAAATATCTGGAGATTGGCCGAACTCCGTCCGGATCATCCCAGCAAAATTGCTGCTCTTCCAACCGTCCACTGATGTGTACACGGTAATCATTCCATGGTTTGAGAATTTCCTGTCCACGACTAGGGAACACAGCGCGACATTGTCTTCGTATCTCCTTGGCGCAGTCACAGCGTCACATTCCATGACGTGTTCATCGAATTCCTTTGGGTGTCCTGTGGGCTTGGTGAAAGTAGCTAGTGAGGGGTTTGAACTCGAAAGATCGAAGATGACAAATCCTTGCGATATCGCATCGCCAACGACAAGCACATTTTCCCTTGTCATGAATGCGCCACCGAAGCCGTATGACTTATCGGTGACGGGGTCTGGACTGTAAAACTTGGTTGCCTTACCTTCCGGGTCAACCTTCAGGATGATGTTACCAAAAGATCCAAGAAAGTACACATTGCCATCTTCGTCCTCTGCCATGTCCTGGAATCCAGCAAATGGGGTGTTCGTCTCCCGTTTCTCTGCAGAGACTACAGCGCCCACATTGGTAGACCAAATGATTTCGTTGTTGAGAGGAGAATATTTCATCAGTCGAGAGGGTCCGGTAAGGTTCCCACCTATGGTCGGCCACCAGTTGTATCGTGAGCTAGCAGCCACGTAAATGGTCCCTGACGCATAGCCGAAGTCCACCCCACAAACGAAGTAGTCTGTATTGTGGCTCACCCCGGGAAGATTAATTTCCCTCGTGGTAGAAGTGTATGGATCGTGTTCGATCAGACTACCATTACTAAGAGAACTTGACCACGATGAGCATTGCTAGATAAAAAAGGTCTTAGCAGATTGCCTACCCGATATAAAACCTGCAATTCGAAGGTGCGAATTCAGCACTCTCAGGGAAGATGTTTGAGACATTCACGGTGACGTCGCCTGCCAGAGGTGGACAGGCCGGATATGTCTTGAACGCACAGATTCGACTCGCAAGAGTGACCAGGAAGTATATGCGGCTCTGCATATTGCCTCAAGTGATGATTTAGTAGAGAAGCTGAGCTGACTGGGTAATGAGAAGGCGGCGTAGAAGCGGATGGCCAGCGTGAGGTAGGGACAACATTAGGTGTCGTCTTAAATAAGGAACATGCAAAGCATCAAGAATCCGAGGGACGCATGAGCCTGGTGCACTTGAGTCTCTTAAGGCATGATGGTGGCAACTATCTGACAAATTACATGCGGCCATGATTAAGTCACCAAGCCACCTGTCTGACACTCTGACAGAGACCGAAGTCCAAAAGGACAATGACTAATCACTGACATTAACCGATCTATAGGGTAGCCATTGAGACAGTCGACAAAGTCTACATACTACTGCGAATCTCCACCTTATTACCATTACATGTAATGTTTCTGGGATGAGGCTGAGAAGCTACAACTCTTGACAGAGTTACAATGAAACAGTTATATTCGCGCCGACCTTCTTGTACCATTATCTATATATTACGTCACCCGTCCATGCGATAATCTCTCATCTGTTTTCCAATAGTCTAGCGATGAGCACACCACGTCGGGTGTTCCATACTCAGCCTAGCAACTTTCTTCCTATCAGCAGTGACCACACGACGAAAAAAACGCTGCCCCAGAAAGTCAGCAAAACGCGTGAGAAAGGGGCCAACACTTACTCAGGTCAGGCCCGGCCTCGCAATAGGCATTTGCCAGTGTTTCATCCTCCGAACCGGGTTCCATTGCCCAAGCTATAAACTTTGGGCTTCTCTTATCTTCCCTCTCAATGATTTGATAATCGACACGTCACATGAAAAGTGATATTCTTCGCCGAATTTCGCAAGGGAATCCAGGAGAGAGGGACCGTGTTCATTCCCGAAGAGCCCTGCGCGATCAACCCAGGGCTCATTACTTGGCTGTAGTGAAGCACAGAAGGTCTCTGGCAACCCAAGAAGTCGCTCGATGGGCTGGAGTTGATGTTCCGTCAAGCGTGCCAGGAGTATTCCAGGCGAGGTGTCTACTGGAGGTACCGGGACTCCTCCCAAGTGAATGTTTGGATGGGTGGTTCCGGTTGTGTTGCCAGTATGAGAGCTATCAGTCAAATGCTCCAACGCCTTGGAGAATATGTAGTTGAAAACCGAAATGATCTGAAGGTAACAAGACATGGAATCGAGAAGATAGGTCGTTCTTGGAAGCGCTACTGATAGCCCCAACGGTTCAATAGTGAAGACCGCTCCCTCGTTGCATGTTGCTGGCTGTAGCCCTTTCAAAAGCCCCCCAAATTGCGTTGAGGCTTCACAAATTTGGATCAAAGGATTCCACCCCGAACTGGCCGATTCTAGCCGGTGTGCTTGTGTATCCCCGGCATATACCACCTCAACATGGATAACGTCTCTAATATCCCATGTTCCAGTCCCCACTGATAGCACAAGTCTAGACAGCTCAAGATGCAACTGGGCTAGGGATACACCAGTGCTTTTGGTTTGCCATTGGACTGCATCAGCTATATGTGCGGATACGAGTAGATTAACGTCTAAGGTCATTGATTGAAAGAAAGGTGCTCCAGATTGCAGCAAGTCTCTTGAAGTAGACGCAGGTGCGATGAGACCGCCCTCATCAAATGGGGAGAGAGAATGTAAGGGCTCCAATCCCATTTCCCACATAAAGTCGGTCGTATCTTTCCCCAGGGCAATTTGCGTCTTGTCCTCTACGTCGAGGGGCATCGAAGTGAGAGGAAAGCAGCTTGACTGGGACGTGTGGTTTATTACCTTCCGACATCGCGGACGGCCTGATGTTTTTGGCGGGCTTGTGGTACATTTTAACTTTTGTTTTGAGCACCTAAAGCAACTTTCCGAAAGGTGCCCCTCGAGGCGAGTGCACTTGAGTTTCTGAGATCGACAGTGGTCGCAGGCTTGACGTTTTCCGCTGGTTCGGGTTCTTGCAACGCCGTCCCTATCCATTTGGCTCACGTACCAGGGCTTGAGTCGTCACAGGAAGGTGATGAAAGAACCTAATGGTTTGGGAGAGAGCAAAAATGCTGCTCCGAAGCAAAGGCACCCATCAGATCTATGCCTCTAAATCATTGACGATATATGTGTTGGCATTTCCTTAATCTACTACTACATGATCAAGTGTTGTCAGAGGGCTACACGTGTGATGTTTCCCTGACGCTCGTCCGCCACTTGGCCAGCATTGCGGCCAGCCCTTCCGCGAAGACCTCTGCGATCACCATTTTCCCCTGTGTCACTCTGATGTAAAACATCGCTTACCAAATCTGCGCTGGGTTACAAACAGGCATGGAATCCTCAAATATCTCATACGGACATGCTTCTACATAGTATGACAAGGACGCTGTCAACTTACCCGTCATGCCGAAATAAGCCCGACGAAATAAGCCCACTCTATCCCGGAAATCTCCAATAGTCAGAAATTGCGTCGATACCAGCTGATCCTATACGTAAGCGCAATGGAAGTCCTCTTATGCATAGTCATGAAAAATGCAGTCATGAAAAATGCATCGATCTGTGTGGCATTTCTGATTGAAGCGACCCCTATCCCGCTGACCACATTGCTTCTGGGCATGCCTTACGTAGCATTTTTCTGACTCGTTCAGGTCGTTTCCGGCCAACTCTGGCTATCTCGCTTACCACAATTGGCGAAATTAACATAATTTCATTCCCTGGTGCGCTAATTACAACTGTGATTTACGGTCCGAAGACAATCATCCAGTGGATTTGTGAGCAAGCCATGCTCAAGTTTAAATCCGCACTTCACGACAAGTGGTGAATAAAACGCCGCTTAATGATAACATGAAACAAAACAGAACAACGTAACAATACTCTAGTGTTATTTGAGGATCAAGTGAATCCTCTCTTGCCATCAACCATGAGCTTGCCCGAGTATGGTCATCGGTTGGTGCCAAGCATAATCGACGAGATTGCAGGCAGAGACCCGTTGCGTGAGGCATTCCAGATCCCAAATTCAGTGGATAATCCCGCAGAAGGCTGGAGAGTTGTCACATTCAAAGATTACGCGTCTGCCATAAACCGTTGTGCCCACTGGATCATTGAGACCCATGGACCAAGAAGTCATGAAAGTAAAGAATTCCCGACGATTGCCTACATCGGGCCGCAAGATGCAAGATACGTTATCTTGATGATAGCAGCAGTCAAAGCAGGCTACCAAGTGAGTTAAACACACGCCTACGCCTCCGTACCTGCAGTTTCCCCTGTTCTAAGAAGCAAATAGACTCTATTCATATCCCCCAGAAACTCCCAAGAAGGGCAATTGGGCCTTTTCGAAGCGACGCAATGCCGCATAATTGCGTACGCGGAGTCATTTCGTGACATCATTCAACCATGGATACTGGCCAGAGAAATGATAGCAGTCCAAGTTGCCCCTCTGGATGCATGGTTAGCTGGAGACGCACCAGACTTTGTCTATATAAAGTCCTTTGCCGAGGCTGAGTGGGACCCTCTGTGTGTTCTTCATAAGTCGGAGCACCCACATATGGGCCCCCCCTACATTTGGGCCCCCGGTAATTAATAGGTCTCAAAACTTAACACTACAACTCAACAATTATTATTAAATTAATTGACCTCTACCACGATACAGGATGTAATAGAACTAGTACTTTCACCGTCGCTCTCTTCATCTAAACTAGTCTCGACTTCACCGGTAGCGATTTGCGCTTTGTAGATGTCCTCGATGTTGGCGAACTTGGAATTTGGGCTCAATTCTACCTTTTTCCTCTTCCTTGGTCTGACCGCCTCAAGCCTTGCCTCCAGAGCCTCGATTTGCCGTTAATTGATAGCTAGTTGAATGTTCTTATCGTCGAATACCTTGTGAATCTTTTTAAAGAGTTGACGTTGTGTAATCGTGTGGTGATATATAGTGTTGAATTACCGTATTTGATCTACCAACTCTAAGGTCTTTTTAGGGGTCGATTACGTAACTTCAGAATCTACCATACACTGTATAGGCCTCGAATTTACCGTATTTTGATGTCCCGGAGCTACCTACGTGCCTCCAGGTATTATAGGAACTGAATTAACCAAATTGCGACTCATTAAAGGCTTGGTCACGCTAACGGGCCAAAGACCACTTACTTTCCAGCCACTTTTAATATTTTGGCCCGTTAAACCATCCAAACGGGCCCTACAATAGCAGCTAAGAAAGTTACGCTTACCGATTACCGTGTTATCTATTAATTAATTAAAGTATCCGAGGTATTTACGGTAGGCCGTCTTCAAGGCACTAAATACGGCTAAATCGAGAGGTTGGAGGACGTAAGAAGTATATAGAGGTAAGTATATAAACAGAATTCGATGGCTATAACACTGATATATGAATTCTATGGCTATATAGTTACCGTAACCATCCATAATTAAAAGACGGAAGTCTTTAGGGTTGTTAAATGTTATGTTCGGGATGAAGACCTTCTATAGCTATTCGATTACCGTAGGATTTAATATCTACCCATTATCAATTACCGTAAAATACTAGTCCTTATAATCCTTCAAATCGATAGGAAACCACTATTACTGGACCGATTTGCCTTTGAAAATGATTAATAGAGGGAGGGCACGACCGTGGGTAGAGATACATTCGATAAAGGAAATCCAAGCTCGTGAACCAGGCTGTTTCTTTCGAATTGAGCGTTTCTGGGTATTACCGAGGACCAATCCATTAGTCCTTACACCTTCTAAGAGTCCTACTTCGTTTATATTATAACGATTAGCTGGTTTGATAGTTTTAATTAGCGGGATATGGAGATGATTAAACCACGGCCGAATTACCTCGACGGTAGCACCATTAACACGTTTAGAATTAATGGGAATACTCCGTTGGGTCAATATATTAAGATTCCGGTGTAGGAAGCCTTATAGCCAGCGTTTCCCAAATAGTTAAGTGTCTCCTTGGGCGTAGAGGACACGCTCGGCAAATTCCCTAATTTGGGCGTGCGTTGGGGTAAGCCCTAAAGCGTCCTGGGCCAGTATCCACGTTGATAACCACTCTTCTTGACTTGGTAGAAGCCTCTACTGGTTCGCAAATACTTCTAATCTTGGTTGGTGACCTCGTATTCGATTCTGAAGTGTCGATTTGGGAATACCGAATTCCCGGGAGGATTCCTTAATCCCTACCTTATTGGCTATGGCAGCGATGGCTTTTTGGAGGTCTTGTTCAGAATACGACTTTATAGCTAGTAAATTAATATATACACGAAGTTTGAAGAGATTTGAAGAAGGTTTGGTTAAACAGTGAGGTAAATTGTTGTATGGTAGGAAAATCGGGTGGTTGGTGAATAGGGGGCCCAAATGCAGGGGGGGCCCATATATGGGTGCTCCGACTTACCAGTGGGAGCACCGGTATGCCGAAACCCGTTGTGGTAAGACAGGTACGCACGTTGGCTGACCTTGTATACATCTTCATTGTGAGAATGCTCAACTTACACCTAACAAGGGAATGATGGCCATCTGTGATTCCTACCATCTTATGCCGACTTGGCATGGCTACACTCACTGGGTCCCAGCATGGGCCACGAAATCCAGACGGCATTTCGTCCCTGTAAGTCTCATTCCTCATAGTAAACAAATAACTTAAGTCTCTGACGCCTTGGAGATGCCACTGTTTCATGCAGCGGCACTCTATGTTTTCGTATTTTACGTTATATATTGGAATACACCAATTGTCCTGGGGCTTAGCGGCCGCGCCCTCACATCAGACCTTGTTATGGAGTGCCTAGAACATCTCGACATAGACTGTGCAGTTATTCCTCCGTCCGTTCTTGAGGATATGAGCCAAAGCCAGAAACACATTTCAGCTCTGAGGAGACTGAAGTTGGTATCTTGGGGTGGTGGTATGTGATCTCTCGCGCTGCTTTCTTGGCTCCTCTCATTAACGTTCGTCCTGTAGGCCCACTTGCCCAGGAAGCTGGTGACACATTAGTCCAAAACGGTGTGGTCATCAATAACACACTCAACTCTACCGAGTACGTGCGATACCAATCCATGACCAACTATCGACTGATGGCTTTTAGATTTGCCCCATTCCCCGTCTATTACCAACCTAGGCTGGAACTATGGCAATATTTTATTGTCAATCCAGATCTCCTCGGTGCTGAATGGCGTGAGGTAGATGGCAGCTTCGAACTGGTAGTGACCCGGAAAGAGAAGCACCCAGGACTTCAAGGGTTCTTCTACACCTTTCCTTATGTAAATGAGTTCAGCACTGGGGATCTTTTCAAACCCCATCCCACGATTCCTCATCATTGGATTCACCACGGCCGTAGTGATACGGTGATAGTATTCTCAAATGGCGAGAAGCTGAACCCTGTCACCATTGAGGACGCTGTTCGACGTCATCCGGCAGTGAATGACGCCCTGGTTGTAGGCTCAAACAGATTACAACCTGCTCTACTCCTGGAACCTTTGACACCGCGCAATCTAGGAAAGGATACACAAGACTTGATTGAAAACGTATGGCACCTTGTCGACGGGGTCAACCAGCACACAGTCCGACATGGTCGTATTGAACGTAGCCACATCGCCATTAGCAAACCCAACAAACCATTCCAGAGAAGCGGCAAAGGAACCATCCAGCGTACTGAAACCCTTAAAGTCTATGAAATGGAAATTGACCAACTCTACAAAGACGCCGAGAGACATTATCTCGGCAGGGCGGATCAACTTGACTTGTCGTCGGAGGAGTCACTCATCGCTTCCTTTCGTCGCATCGTTGAGGCATGCACAAACGGGCTTAAGATTGATCCAGAGAAGGATTTCTTTCAAAGTGGTATCGACTCGCTTCAAGTGATAAACATGTCTCGACGAATTCGCGCTGGCCTCTCCGCATCCGGGTTTACCATTGGCTCCAATCAATTGGGGCCCAGAGTTATATATGCCAACCCTACGTTGAGGAATCTGGCACAGCTTGTTCTGCAAATGACTAGGAGTTCCAGTCGCGAAGGCCATCTCATAGATCAGCCTGACGACGAAGACAATCAAGAGGTTGAGGCCATGCAAAAATTGCATGCTCGATATAGCCAAAATGTAACGAAGGCCAAGCCTGGAAGACCCCCATCTCTCGCACAAAATCAGACAGTACTCTTGACTGGCTCGACAGGTATGTTGGGCTCCTATCTGCTGGATTCGTTGGCATGGAGCCCTACTGTCAAAAAGGTTGTATGCCTCAATCGAGCCCAAGACGGGGGAGCTCGACAACAGGCAGACAGTATGCAAAGCCGCGGACTTTCAGAGGTCTATAACACAAAGGCAGCTTTTTTCCACGCAGACCTGGCCGAGGCGAACCTAGGTTTGCCGCTAGATATCTATGAGGATCTCCAACAAGAAGTTGACTGTATCATCCATTCCGCATGGCCGGTGAACCTCAACCTCCATGTGAACGCGTTCGAGCCACAGATACAAGGAGTCCGACGAATCGCTGATTTCTCTGCTACGGCAAAAAAACGGATGAGAGTCATATTCATTTCCTCGGTCTCCACTGCTGACCGCTGGAACACGGAACGGAACGGACCAGTGCCCGAAACACAATTGCAAGACTGGCATCTACCCAGCAACGGATACGGCCGCAGCAAGATGGTGGCGAGTTTGATCCTGGACGATGCAGCCATTGCTGGTGACTTCTTGTCGGCAACAGTTCGCGTCGGGCAGGTTGCCGGCTCCGAAAATGAAAATTCAACTGCGGAGTGGAACCGTCGCGAGTGGTTTCCAAACTTGATATCAAGCAGCTTGTATCTGTCTGCACTACCCAAGCATCTTGGTCGACTTGACCGTGTGGACTGGATGCCGGCTGAGCGCATTGCTCAAATATTGGTCGATATTGCGGGAGTATCTGGTAACACATCCACTGCAACGGACTTTTCGAATGGATACTTCCATGGTGTTAACCCAGCTACTACTACGTGGGCGCACCTTGTTCCAGCCGTCCACCAGTTTTACTCTGATCGAATCAGGGAACTGATCAGTTTTGAAGACTGGCTAGAAAGGTTAGAGCAAAGCGCAACTGAGGGTGATGACACCAACACTGGTCTCAGACTCCTGGATACATACCGAGCTGCGGCCTCTACTGGCATGGACGCTGCGCCGGTCATATTTGACATGTCTCGTACGACCACGATCAGTCCAACAATGAAGAACTCCCAGCCTATCTCAAAGGAGATGCTACTCCGTTGGTGTGCCCAATGGAACTTTAGCTAGTCTAGATTTGATGGCCACCTGGCCTGCTTAGCACTTCAACTTTGTGGTTATCGAAGGGATAGCCGGAAGTGGTGGAGAACAAAGCCGGTATTGCACGACTGGCTAGAATGAACGGTAGTTTCATATGCTTATGAATAAAAAGTCACCTTGCAAGCAAATACGAAAATTTATCAAGCATGTTTTGCTCGTAGTTCCATAATTATGTGTTTTAATCATATATAGCCATGTTCCTACTGTCGTCGACAGATTGGATACTTGCGGCTGAGCATCATTCGCAAAGCCTACACCAGTTTTATTGACCGGCCTGCGAGTCTTTTCCTTCTTATTTTTAATAGCTGCTAAACCTGGAACCATTTCCATTTTTTCTTCTCAAGTTCTCATATATCGAAGAAATTGTCAAGATATGGGGGACGATATAGATGGAATGGATTGATTGATTGGCTGGACGGGAAGTTACGGAGGAGTACACTTGTAAGTGTAGATATATACGTAGTATATGGAGCGGCTGGTGAGGTGAGCTCGTAATATAGGTGGCTGGTTCACTGTTCCAACAGAAATAACCACCAAAAGATTTGAATCTCACAACTCCAACGTATCCACGTAGCACTGCGACAAAGCTGACTCGATGGTCCTCGCACCAACCACTTCATCCGCCTGAACAGAGGCTCTAATGAGATTTTCTTCTTCATCAGTGAGTTTCACATTCAAGGACTTCCAGTTCTCCTCCAGATATTTAATCCTCTTGGTCCCAGGGATGGGGAAAATATCATGGCCTTGTTTGAGAAGCCAGGAAAGGGCCAGTTGACTCGACGTGATGCCTTTGCTGCCAGCGATTGCCTGCAACCGTTCGACCAATTGTAGATTGGAATCAAAGTTATCACCAGAAAATCGCGGCAATGCAGAGCGCCAGTCGCCGTGGTTCTGGATAGATTCTTTCCGATTCAGAGATCCCGTGAGTTGCCCCCTTCCTAGTGGCGAATATGCCACTATGGCAAGACCCAGTTCTCGGGCGGTCTGGATCAAATTTGTGCCCTTTGAGCCTTCAATATCTCTTTCAAAGAGCGAGTACTCCACCTGGACTGCGTGCACTTGTCCAACTTTACAGGCACGACGCAATGTCGCAGAGCTGACCTCAGACAGCCCGATATATCGAATTTTGCCCTCTCTTGATGAGTATTAGCCAACTTGTACCGCTGAGGTGATACTGTGTTCTGTATGCTGTCTTGATGCTTGATAACCCTGAGTAGGGAGTAACAAGGCAAAAGGACAAGAAGCAGTAACTTGTGGTGATCAAATTCAGTTTATTTGAACGTACGCTTTCAGTTCAATCAGTGCCTTCATAGTCTGTTCGATAGGCGTCTTAGGATCGGCGCGATGCATGTAGTACAGGTCAATGTAATGGGTGTTAAGAAGTCTGAGACTCTCATTGCAAGCTCTCTTGGTGTACCCGTATGAGCTGTCGATCTGAGATAGATCGGGTACACTTTTCACAAAACCAAACTTTGTGGCAAGGAACACCTGGCTCCTCTTGCCGGTTCGAGCAAACCATTTCCCTAGAAGAATCTCGCTGTCACCGTATATACTGTTTCCCGCTCAAAACACGACAAGGAGATCTTCAAGGGCAAACTACTTACTCAGAACTGTCCCAGTGCGTTGCGCCTAGTTGTATGGCACGGTCAAGGACTTGAAACCGTTCTTCGTCATTTCCAGGATGTCCATACATCATCGACATGCCCATGAGCCCAAGCCCGAGCGCTGGGATGTGAGGGCCGTCCTTTCCGAACTTTCGTAGCTCAGAACTGTCGACTGCCATGATAAAAACCTTAAAAAAGATTGGGCTGATATCCTAAATTCTCTTAGATCATTCAGTGTTTGCCACAAATGGAACTCAGTTCGAGCCATATATTTGTTCTATACTTGAAGAGCTCCATAACATGATTGGTGATAAGGTGATCGTTCTACTTTCTTACCTCGTGATGATACTTGTGTTGTCTAATGCAACTTTGCCACACAGCTGACTGTCAGCAGTCACAGTGTAAACTGAAGTATATTATCATGTGGAGAGAGAGTTGAATGTTAAGCACGATGCCGTATTCGGACAAGCCCTTCTTCAAGTGGTCAAGTGTTGATGACCCCGAAGACAGATACAACCAGTCCCCGACTGGCTGGCCTGACCACAATCTAAGACTACTTATGATCCTATACCAATGGCAGTGCGTGTGGACCCACTGCCTGCAACACCTTGCCACATGCGGTCACATTCTGCAAGTCACATGCACTTACTTGGCTGCTAGGTTCCTGTCATGCTGCCGTCAGAAACTATGCAAGCACCCGCATGCATTCCCTTAATGCCGGTCTTCGTATGCGCAGTACTTGCCAATTCACAATCGATGCGCCCATGAATGTAATCGCGTTATTCTGCAGTATTCCATAATACGCTGAAAGAAATCTGCCTGTCAGACATACCTTCAGGCCCGTGGTTGGTCCCTGTCCTTACCTGATGTAGTCAGTCCCTAAGTCCAACTGAGAGCTGATCCTGACGGATTGTAGGTCTTAGTAGCCTTCATCCAAACTTTCTGTGAAGATACACTCACCTCGGCGAAACCTTGTTTGAACTTTCCTAATTTGATAACATAAATCAGTCGAGGCAATAAACGTATGATGTCTTACGCCCGGCGTCATTTCGAATTGCTGGTGGCTCTGAAACTGAGATCTGCTCATAGACGACAATCCATCGTATGTGTTATGGTTCGAGATGGTTCCCTTCGTGACTCTTCATGATCAAGCGGATATGGCGGGGTATAGTGCGTCTCACGGTGTATTCTGAGGCATATAAATGGAGTCAATTGATGAACCCCCTTGGTGGAGGACTACAACTAGTATGGTATGATTGCGATTCATGGCTATAAATAGCTCGCGTAGCACTTGATGCGGTCCGTACCTAGCTATATCGCAGCAGAAATATCAGGCACACTTCTTCTTGCAGACAATGGCGGCCACAGCGGCGCTCCCAGTACTTGGACCAGGTCTTACTGAAGAGCCCCTACCCAAAAACGGTTCTCATCTAATGGAGGACGATCCAACCCCTCCACGTTACAAATCCGAGCCAGCGGACGTGTCAAGGCTCGCAGAACCGCTTACGTTTCCCTATTCAGGATGCATCGCCTCCAACCGCTTTATGCATGCCGCGATGACGGAACAGCTCTGCACATATGATCCCGATGACCACGAAAAAAACGGGATACCAACAGAGAACCTTGAGAGAGTGTACAAGAAATGGGGCGAAGGTGGCTGCGGGCTGATCCTCACTGGCAGCATTAGTACGTCAGATCCACGCCTTCCGACTCGTATTGAGTACTTGATTAACTTGAAATTGAACTCTAGTGCTCTATGGGGACCATCTTGAATCAATTGGAGACCCTGTCGTGTCTCCTCATCACCCATATCACGGACCTCGCTTTGAGGGTTTCAAAGCGGTGGCGCAAGCTGGCAAAGCAAATGGGTCCTTGATGCTGGCCCAGGTTAACCATCCAGGCCGATTGTGTGTCTTTCAGGAGTCTCCTGTATCATCTTCCGATGTACCAGTCATTAAGAACGGAACGGGAGATGGAATATATCAGTATAAGCCCCCTCACCCTGCCTCTATTGAGGATATCCATCGAATCATTGGCGCCTTTGCGCATGTAGCCGAATATCTTGACAAGGCTGGCTGGGATGGTATTGAGCTGCACGGGGCCCATGGCTTCCTCATCGCGCAATTCCTGAGTCCAAGGATCAACAAGAGAACCGATGAGTGGGGCGGGTCGTTGGAGAACCGCATGCGCTTCGTTCTCGAGATTGGTAAGGAAGTCCGCCGGCGCACCCGTCCGGACTTTATCCTCGGAGTCAAGATCAACAGCACGGAGTTCCAGGACACGGGGTTCGTCACCCAGGAGGCTCGAGAGATCTGCAAGCACCTCGAGGCCAATTCTTTCGACTTTGTTGAAATAAGTGGCGGCAGCTATGAAAAGATTCTTATGACGCACCAACGCGAGAGCACTAAGAGAAGGGAGGCATTCTTCCTCGAGTTTGCTGACCAGATCGTTCCGGGTTTGACGAAGACCAAAGTGTATGTTACCGGCGGTTTGAGAACGGTTGGTGGCATGGTCCGAGCCCTGGATACTGTGGACGGGGTTGGCTTGGGCAGACCTCTGTGTGAGGAATGGAGCCTGTGTAAAGAGATGCTCGAGGGGACGGTCGACGGCGCGATCATCACCAGGATTGATCCCGGAGACTTCTGGCTAGCTCTTATGGCAGGAAATCGCAACATTAGGATGGTTGGCTTGGGCCAACCGCCTTTGCCATGCTGGAAGGAGGAGATTATTGAGGGTCTCAAGGCTCAGTATAAGGAATGGGCATCCAACAAGAGTACGGTAAAGGAGCTGGGACGTTACAGAACTATTGACAAGGCATATGCTGATGCAAAACGGGTTTAATCTTCAGCTGTACTTCCTTACACATGCACGGGCCAATATTACCTAGTCCGTAGAAGCTTTGAAAATCACAGACCTCTTCCGTATAGTTACAGTGAATTATTGAGTGGTTCAATACGATGTTGATCTTTCCCTACTTCTTCTGCAATGGATGGATTCAGCCCGAAAACACCGCCGTATTGACTGATGGCAGGGTTGGCAGATGACAGAAGGCGCATCTTGCAGCTTTGACCAGTGACCTTGATAGGCTGATACGTTATCAACCGAAATAAAACTTGAAACTGACATCCAGGACGGAAGAGACCATCTGCGCCACGTTCCGCTTTCGAGCGAGGTTCAAAGTGGGGGAAGGCATACGTACGTAGTTCTCCCGACGGCACCCACATCTCGGAAGCCTCCAGATCAGTCGCTGTCTGCCTATGATATTTTGTACCCGAATGACCGGTGGTTGCTTCCTTCGCGTTGGCTACTCGCGATAAGTGCTCTTATGTGCGCAGAAAAGTCCTTGGACCACAGTAAGTCGCAACTCACGGATTCTACGATTCCCATCCGTTTCTCGTTTTCTCTTAATTGTCGTGGTAATTTAAAAAGCTTGCATTGATCGGCCTACGGCTGCCATAAGCAGCACGAGGCTTAATGCGCCTTTGTGGACTGGTCCGTTCAGGACACGACATGCGTGCCTAGGTGCCTCACTCGGGTTTGGCCTTACTGTCAGTGCGTCTGTCTATTCAGGACCTATACAGAACTCTCCTTCCGTCAGAAGTAAAAAATGGCGGCTGCATTCCTATCGAGCTATACTTCACGAGCTTCACTTTTTCTTCTAAATAAAGTCATAGATTTTTGCATTTGGATGACTTTTGGAGGCTAGCAGTGAAATCTAAAAATCCTATTATGAAGTGTTTGGGCCAATAGCTATCGGGCTTGATTTGAGCCGCTAACTCGCCATCCCGCGCAAAGCTAGATCATTCCACCACCGCCGCCGCTGTATATGACCACCACTTTCGTAACATGTGTTTTCTGCTTCTTGGGGGCCAGCATAGGACTTCCCCCGTGCTGTGCTTGATGATTTTGACTCTGTATGGAATCTTGGGCCGGTGCATTATATGATGCCAGTAGATTGGCCTGTGTTCGTGGCCAATTTCCACACTGCGGTCCCGAATTTCCTCGCGATGACTGTGCTGTAACTCGTTTCGTGGCCTGGCTTGCCTGCTCTAACAGACGCAAAAGATCGATTCCGTGTTCCCTCAGAATATCCGAGCCCGCGGTTTTCTTCGATGTCGGGCTGCCTATATAGCCTGTTGATGAAGTCCGTGAACGTCCCGGCAGCCTGTATTCTGGTCTGTTTCTTATTTTCAAAGTCTCTACGGATGGACTAGACTGAATTTTATGCCGTTTCTGCAGGCCACACTCATATAAATCGTCATTGGCAGGTGCGCCAAGATCAACGTCTAGCACACTTGATGCTCGTTTCCTATGAGCCGAGATCGTTTTAGGTAGCCGCAGGGAATCGAAGATGTTCATGAGGCCATCGTCCCCTCGTCCTTGTTCGGGCCACTCTAGATTGGCTGATTTGCTAGAGGTGAGACCGAACTGCGACAGTGCTTGAGACGAGGCAGGGTCTACGTCAAAACTTTGAACAGTATCTCGTGTCTTATATCGGTGTTCCGACATGCAGTGCGGTGATTGTTCAGGAATAGACAAGGGTTTTTTGAACCTCGAAATTATTGTGTTGATGGGGTTCTGCTCAATATGAGGATCCGTCGTTTTTGTTTTTGATGGACATCCGCCCTCCTCAAATTGTCTATAATTGACGTGCGTGTCCCAGTTGCTGCCAAAGACGGGTAGAAGGTTATTTTCTGCCCCTGTCGTGCTTTGTTGTCTCCATTCGTGGACATTCGTGTAACTGGTGTCACCAAAACTCTGTTTGCCGGCAAGCATGTGGGTGTCGCCCGTTAGCATATGCGTGGCTTCGCCTGGTGCAATGGCCATAGGCGCCGATCCCGACACGTTGCGGCTCGGACTTTGGGTGTTCTCTCCTTTTGTATTGGTCTGCTGTTGCAGCTTCTGGCCTGCTCGTGTCAGCAATAGGAATAGGGATCTCTGGGGAGAGGGCGACGTTGGAACTATGCGATGCTTGCGCTGCGCAATGCGGTTCTGAATTCTTTTGCGGAGTTCTTTGTCTAAGATTACGGTCCAATCTTCGTCATCTGCGTAGTGAGACATCTTCAGATGGTCTGTTGCAATTGTGGTGGATAATTGTGTATAATTGGGAGAGATCCAGTGTCAAGTTGTCGGCTAGAAAGACGTATCTAGTGCCAAGGTATTGAGCAGGATCACGGCAAAGCGACGAAAACAGCGCGGCTTTAGAAGACCCAATCGGATGCGACGGGACATCAGTCGCACAGGAACATTTGACAGCGTGGGGTTACTTGTTCACGTATAGAATCCACCAGGCAGAGCAACTCTTGCATAAGAAGTGACTCGTGGTCGTTGCTGCATTGGCCAATAGTATCTTGAGTTGTCGCCATTGATATAGATCTCATTAGCTCGCACATTTGCGAGGTGCAGCACCACAGAGAATTGTGCCGAGTCCTCCGATCTGCGGATGGTCGAGAACCAAGCCATGACGAATTCCGTTTCGAAGGTATCGAGGTTGAATCATAGAAAAAGTGGTTGATATGCATCTTCAGGTCGCCATGAAACAATTACAAATGATCATATACCCAAGTAAATATGAATGCACGCCATCATTGAAAATAGCGAGGTATGTACTCTCTCTACCGTGGCCTGACGAAGGGAGAGTGCTGCGATAAAATTGTGGTGTTACCTCTAACATGCACACCAAAGTGACTCGATCAAGCAGCTCGATCAAGAAGAATGTTGCATGTTCAAACGGCTTATCGCTTCTATATCCGTTCTCGGTGCCGAATGTACGGTTATGAACACCTGGTATCCGGGAATGCCGAATATCGTGAAGAACAGTGGAGTAAGGCATACTCGACATCCCTAGATCCAAGTCTCATTGGACGGTCCATACTTCAATTACGACCCGTGCAGGAGGCATTGGCCACCGGGGAATACGGTGCATGGCCGTTCATGTATCTGAGACTGGATTAAAGTTCGATGTATAGAGGATGGAGGGACAGGGTGTAGCGCTCTTCTGCCGGCAGTCTGCGGCGGATGGGTAAACAGGGCACAATGGTGCAACCCACTCGCGACTGGATGGTCATAGCTGCTGCAGCATGGCTGGTAAGCGTCACCCTGCGAAGGACATCCGTCGGGTGTTGCCGGAAGACGACAGCTTGTTGCTAATACCGAGCCAACAAAGGGTTATACACCCTGGAACTATGATGCATATGCTACAAACAATGACGCTTTTTTTTTCGTCATCGAACCACGACTCATGATCTCGCACCCTTCTTCGTGCCGAGTTCACTGCACATCCCGGTGACCTTGCATCCCATGCGTTGGTGAGCCATTCGATTCTAATTCCAACTGCTTCGATGGTTATCTGCTTGTAAATGCTGCGTTTCATTATGATAAACAAAGTTCGCTGCGATAGAGCCGTATTGTGATGTTGCCGTTCTATTTCAAGGTTCATATTTCTACGGGGCATTGCGTTCGATTCATTGTGACTCAATTTTGTACAGGAATGTTGCCCAAGTCGTCAGTCCCACGATGCCAAATTACGCGGGAGACGAAGACTGTACTGCAATCCAGGATGCAGTACTACGCAAGAGAATTCAGAACCGCCTTGCCCAGCGCAAGCATCGTAATATCCCAAGCACCACTGAGTGCCGTTCTTTGATACTGACGCGAATAGGCCAGAAAATACGGGACCAAGCTGGTGCGAACACAGGAAACGTAGACCATCCGCCCCCGAATGCTTCCGCTACGCTGCACACAACGATCCCCCAGGCTGAAGCCATGCAGCCACTCATGGATGACTTCATGAAGTTAATCAACTCTACAACCCGGAGCGATACCAATACTCACGGGGTTGAACAGCCAAGAATAGTGGGTAGCGGGACTGTTCCTACAGCAGGGGTAGGTAACTGGGAGCTGTGTGAGAGCTACGGGCAGTCTGACAACCTGACCAATCGGAAAGGGTCTGAGACTGATAAGTCGGAACACCCACATATGGGCCCCCCCTACATTTGGGCCCCCGGTAATTAATAGGTCTCAAAACTCAACACCACAATTTAACAATTATTATTAAATTAATTGACCTCTACCACGATACAGGATGTAATAGAACTAGTACTTTTACCGTCGCTCTTTTCATCTAAACTAGTCTCGACTTTACCGGTAGCGATTTGCGCCTTGTAGATGTCCTCGATGTTGGCGAACTTGGAATTTGGGCTCAATTCTACCTTCTTCCTTTTCCTTGGTTTGACCGCTTTAAGCCTTGCTTTTAGAACCTCGATTTGCCGTTGATTAATAATTAATTGAATGTTCTTATCGTCGAATACCTTATAAATCTTCCTAAAGAGTTGACGTTGTGTAGTCGTGTGGTGATGTATAGTGTTGAATTGCCGTATTTGATCTACCAACTCTGAGGTCTTCTTGGGGGTCGACCACGTGGCTTCAGAATCTACCATACACTGTATAGGCCTCGAATTTACCGTATTTTGATGTCCCGGAGTTACCTGCGTACCTCCAGGTATTATAGGAGCTAAATTGACCAAATTGCGATTTATTAAAGGCTTGGTCACGCTGACGGGCCAAAGACCACTTACTTTCCAGCCACTCTTGATATTTTGGCCCGTCAAACTATCTAAACGGGCCCTACGGTAGCAGTTAAGAAAGTTACGTTTACCGATTACCGTGTTATTTGTTAATTGATTAAAGTATCCGAGGTATTTACGGTAGGCCGTTTTTAAGGCACTAAATACGGTTAAATCGAGAGGTTGGAGGACGTAAGAAGTATATAGAGGTAAGTATATAAACAGAATTCGATGGCTATAGTACTGATATATAAATTCTGTGGTTGTATGGTTACCGTAACTATTTATAATTAGAAGACGGAAGTCTTTAGGGTTGTTAAGTGTTGTGTTCGGGATAAAGACCTTTTATAACTATTCGATTACCGTAGGATTTAATATCCACCCATTATCAGTTACCGTGAAGTGCTAATCCTTATAATCCTTTAAATCGATAGGAAACCACTATTACTAAACCGATTTACTTTTAAAAATGATTAATGGAGGGAGGGTACGACCGTGGGTAAAGATACATTCGATAAAGGAAATCCAAACTCGTGAATTAGGCTGTTTCTTTCGAATTGAGCGTTTTTAGGTATTACCGAGGACTAATTTATTAATCTTTACACTTTTTAAGAGTCCTGTTTCGTTTATATTATAACGATTAGTTGGTTTAATGGTTTTAACTAGCGGGATATAGAGATAATTAAACCACGGCCGAATTACCTCGACGGTAACACTATTAACACGCTTAGAATTAATAGGAATACTCCGTTAGGTCAATATATTAGGATTCCGGCGTAGGAAGCCTTGTAACCAGCGTTTCCTAAATGGTTAAGTGTCTCCTTAGGCGTGGAGGACACGCTCGGTAAATTCCCTAACCTGGGCGTGCGTTAGGGTAAACCCTAAAGCGTCCTGGGCCAATATCCACGTTAATAACCACTCTTTTTGACTTGGTAAAAGCCTCTGTTAGTTCGCAAATGCTTCTAATCTTGGTTAGTGACCTCGTATTCGATTCTAAAGTGTCGATTTGGGAATACCGAATTCCCGGGAGGATTCCTTGATCCCTACCCTATTAGTTATGGCAGCGATGGCTTCCTAGAGGTCTTATTCAAAATACGACTTCATAACTAGTAAATTAATATATACACGAAGTTTGAAGAGATTTAAAGAAGGTTTGGTTAAACAGTGAGGTAAATTGTTGTATAGTAGGAAAATCGGGTGGTTAATAAACAGGGGGCCCAAATGCAGGGGGGGCCCATATATGGGTGCTCCGACTTAAAACACTCTTGAACTCAACTCTTCCAAGATTTGAAGACAATTTGTGCTTTACCGACCAGCAACCTCCGTGGTTATCAGTATACGGCTCAGAAGGCCGAGAGGTTGACCTTTCCTTTGACATCGACGATACCACTGCTCGAGAGGCACAACTCCCACAGCGTTCGGTAGCAACCTCACCGCGGTTGAAAAGGAGATCAAGTGCTCTGAGTATGCATCAAAGAGTCGATTCACATAACGAATGCTGTGAATGTGGGGGACATATGCGCCATCAAACTCAACCGGGTCCTCGTGTTGTCAATGAAACGACACCCGCATATGGGGCGGGCCACAAATTACCAGAAGAATTACATGCTTTAGCATCACCACCAAGTTCAAACCCAAAATATCAGCTAAATACGAGCCTAGACGTTTTGGACGAGCACGGTATCGATTTGCCTAGTATATTAGCACAGGTTAATCGACCATCAAAACAATTTTCGGCGGAAGCTGTAACTCGGACAACTCCGAGATCGAGGGCAACATGCGAGCCAAGATTACAGGAAGGTCCACCGGCGGCGCGTGGGACACCAACGAATGGTTTTTCCGACACAGAGATCATTGAGATTCCACAGAATACTGATCCTGCTAGAGCTATCAACAGGCAGAACCCAGCACAGGTTACCAAAGTCATCGTTATTTATACTCGAAAGATGTCAGACAGCAGGGCCAAGTGTACCGAGGACGTCCCGATACTGAGCTGATATCACTCTGCGGCCTAATATAGAAATCAAGAACCCAGGCACAAGTAGTTCTTAAGCCAATGGGGATAGAGGACACAGACCTAGAATCGAGCCATTGATCCTATATTTTGAAAGCATTCCACTAGTCACAGAGAGGACCTTCGTTACGAAAAGCCAGCTCGTGTCAGTGCTTTCAGTTATCCACTGAGCTCAAAGCAACGTGTCTCCCCACAATCTTCCTTAGCTCCTAATTTCGGCCTGTACATTCCTTGGACTTGGTTCCTTTGGTTGGCACATGAGGACTATGCTCAACCCAAAAATGAAGGCTGAAGTCAACTAAGACTTGAGCGCCGATTAATTCGCAGTATCTGTCTGGCCCCAAATATTTCAATGGTCACCTTGAATGTTCTACCCGTACCGTGCCAGCCTGTCCAGGATCAACGTATAATTCCTGAGGGTATGCAAGGGGGGGCAATCTTTCGCCTTCGACTTCGCTGGTAGGCGGATACACATGTGACAGCTGTGCTGGTATCTGGATGCCATCGCTCGGCAACTCTGAACCTCGAAATCCATTGGAGAGCCCATCAGAATTACCTGCATGTAGTTTAACACCGTCACCATGGCTCAGTGGCGGGTGTTGTCGAGAAGATATCTGGCGTCGATGATAGCGTCGGAAGGCGAAGAAAACCCCCGTCAGGATACATACACCAGCTGCTGTGCCTACCCCAATTCCTATCTTGGCACTCTGGCTGAGACCACTGGTATCACCTATCGCATCTGTTTCATTTGTCCCATGACTCAATATCTGGAACCCTGAAGCTGCCGCATATGTTGTTGTGGCGCTGGTGGGTGACAATGATGTTGAACTTGGAACTGATGGCCAAGTGGTCGATAGATTGGGGTCTTCCTGGTCTGGGGCCTTGGTCGCTGACGGAATAGGGGCTGCCGATCCTGAGAATGGAACAATATTGCTTGGCTGCGTCCCGTCATGTTGGGCTTGCGCGATCGCAACTTGACTGTTGGATGAGTCTACGACTAGATAGACAGCGCGGAGGATGGAAGCAGAGATAGTATAAGTTCTAGGATCCGTCCCATTAAGGATGCCGAAAATACACATTGGATCTCCGGCGTCGTTGGTTGTATTCAATCGCCCGGCCGCTGTATCGTATCCAACCAGCAGGCGCATAGGCACCTTGATTTTGACACCGCTCGCGCCCCCAAGATTGAGGGTGAAGTTTCCCACGCTATCCTTCATTGCACAGGGAACAGCTGCTTGTTCCTGTTGAGGCAGCCACGTAGCTCCTGCCACAGCCCACGCTGCAATGGCTAGTTCTTGAGGAAATATAGATGGGCCGCCTTCTAAACCCAAGCGAAGAAGAAGGCCCGGATTGGGATGGATGATGTCCCTTCCCGTTGGACTTTCGGCGATGATAGACGACAAGCGAATGTATGACCCTCCGGATTCCATCCAGTGTAAACTGATACTAGTTAGCGGTTCTTGATATTTGGATTTGTCGATTGCGCCGAGCAATAGCTGGCCAGTCCGAGGTTCTATCACTTCTGTCAGCCTCCCCTCTATGCATGGGTACTGAGATAGGTATGAGTTCAATACCTGAAATATTATACCAGATACTGTAAGCTGGCGTGGCGATGAATTGACTGACGGCCATCTGTAAGAGAAAGCTATCGCCACCTTGATCTGGTTCAGTCTTGTTCCAGCCTCCGTTAGGAGCCCCTAGCCCCAAGCGACCTTGTCCATAAGGAGTTTCATCATTGAACAAGGAGAAATTTCTCAGGGTCTGGATTCCAAGTTGAAAGTCGTCACGGAAGGTCCCACGCTGGTAGCCTGTCGTCGGCACGTTGGTCATGTTTATGAACGTGCTTGACTGATTGCCAAGAACTAAGAATTTGGATCTGTTAGGGTTTTCTTCTGCTGTTCGCACTAAATCAACCTACAAGCAGAGTTTGAACATGCCAAAGACCTTGGAGATTTTGTACATATGCCGCTGTCACCTATTGTGGGCAGTGCGACCCGCATGTCGTTGCTGAGAGTAAGCTTGAAGCTTTGCTGTGGGTTGCCAACGGATACCTGCACGCTATAACCTTTCACGTCATCCCAGATTATAGGATGTGTCTCAAATGACCCAGATTGTCGGCTTTCGACATGATGTCCAACATGGAGCACAGAACCGGCAGCACCACCACTAAGGGCGGCCAGCACCGATAGTTGGAACAGAACCTTCATTAAGAACCACAAGTCATGCAAAAAAAGCGTGAAAACATAAGACAGAAAGCAATGATAATAGATGAATCGCCAAAGACACTGTCTTTGTCTTAAGGAACTGATAAAGTACCGCATTGACTGTAGATGAATTTGCCCCGGGCAGGGACAGAGGATACTGTGTAGGTAGGTATGGCGGAAAACCCACGGCCCTTTTCCAATCGAGTGATCAGTTTATGACGTCTGTGGCGTGTATCATACGAGTACTCGAGCGGGCTGTGCCACAATATTGCAAAGTGAATTTCCAATACGGGAGTGTGCGTCACGATCCTAGATCTGGTAGGCAACTAGGGGTTTCAATGTCCCTGCAGCTTAGCGGCACAGCAACGTCTACCTTCGACAGCCAGCTGGATTCCTGCTCAAAGTAAGGCGAACAAACAGTTCAAGGAAAATTGGAAAAGATGGTCCAGTTCCCGCTCGAAGTTCAGAGTGAAGAGCATTCGTACTGACGTAGAGCAGATAGTTACAGTCCACAAACTACGACCTATGTCCGCTCCGTTACGCCAAGATGCTTAACTTGGACAACTCTATTATTTTTAATTGAGATAGAATAGCACCAGTCCATACAACAGGGCCACTCTATGCTGCTTGTCGTACACAGACACAGATCACTATGGGTGCGGTACAGGGGTCAAGTTGTAAGACCTGACTATCGACCAACGTTTGCTGGAATAATAGTACAGAACAATATGTTCAGTTAGGTTAGTACGCCTCTAAATGTCTGGGCTCTCATGTTCATGCGGATAATCACTGAGGGAGGGACGTAGCAGGAGATTGATGTGAACAATTGAAATGTGCGATGAGACGACTGATACATGGTTAAAGGCTGAATTTAGTATAAGGACGCAACCTCCTATTAATCACGGTCAAGTGCCATGTTTCTTCTCAGATCGGCTCTCTCCTTGGGCAGCTTGCAGAGTTTTGAGGCCGGTCTTCTGCTCCTTGTGTTCCTTGTCCAGTGTTCTTTGACCGATGAATGGGCTAAGCAACAATCCAAAACCGGAAACAGCTGTGTAGAGAATGAACATCGTCTGCAAGCTTGTCCAGTAAGCACCACGGGCTATCTCTCCCTCTCTACCTTTGAGAGCAGCCACGACCCCCACGCTTCCTCCGGCACTTGAACCAGAAAGCTGACTTGCAAGTTCAGGCCCTAAGCTCTCTCGCAAGGAGGGATATTGTTTCTCCATCTCGTTTTGAAAGATCACACCGCCTATCACAACGGAGATAGAAGTCGACAGTTGACGGATGAAGCCAAATGCTGACGTAGCAGCCGCAATATCGCGACGCTCCACAGATGACTGCAAAGAGATCAGCGGACTTTGAAAGTTGGGCCCCACGCCTATTCCAGCGACGATTTGATAGACAATAATCTTTGCCCAATTCGCTTGAGCTTCCAGATTAATAAAAAGGCCAAATCCGAGCGTCATAACGGCCATTCCAAAGATGATCTGGGGCAGGTACTTCCCCGTTTTCTTTGTAATTATGCCGACGCCGGCCGACACCACCGAGAGCGAGAGGGCAAACGGTAGTAGATACACGCCGGATAGAAGAGGAGATGCTGCCAGTACACCTTGAAAGTATAATGGCAGGTAGTAGGAGCCAGATATGAAGACAAAGGCATGACAAAAGCATACGCCAAAGGAGATGATACTGGTCCGTTTCTTGAATAGTCGCAGTGGCATCACTGGGTACTTGGCAAACCTGTGCTCCATGACCAGGAACAATCCGATTGTCACCACTCCAAAGACGATTAGACATATCGGGGTCGCCGAATTCCAAGGATAATCTATGCCGCCAAGCTCAAGTCCAAACAGAATCATTAGCGTCCCACCAATTACAAGCACTGCAACAAGAATTAGCATACTTTCACAGCCCGTTCAAGTCGCATTTGGAAAGATGAAACGAAACCAGTACGACGGGCTTCTAGCAACAGTTCAACGTGTTGGAGTGCAGAGAGCATGGGACACTTACAACTTCCCAACCAGTCGACGGCGGCCATGCCATCCTTAAGCGATGTCTTCGGGTTATGCAGCTTTAGAACGAAGAAGAGTATTGCAAAACCGATCGCAGAAATGGGCAGATTGACGTAGAAACACCACCGCCAAGTGACATTGGTCGTGAATGCGCCACCAAGCACTGGCCCGATGGCGCTGGAGACTGCCCAGACCATACCAAGCACGCCGTAGTAAACACCCCGAGATCGCATGGAAAATAGGTCGCTGATGGCGATATTGACCAGGACCACAATTCCTCCGGCACCTGCTCCCTGGATCGCCCGGGAAGCTATCAGCATACCCATGTTGACACTGACAGCACAAAGTAGAGAACCGATCCAGAATACAGCGACTGAGACCAACAAGATTGGCTTGCGTCCCCAGATATCACTGATCTTTCCCCACGATGGTACCGTCGCTGCGTTCGCTAACGTATACGCTGCCCCAATCCAGGTATAGCCAGAGGACGACTTGAACTCGCCAACAATGGTAGGAACTGCAGTCGCCACAATGGTGATATCAAGGGCAGCCAGGAATAGACCACTGCAGAGAGCGAACATGATAAGCCATGTCTGCAACCTCGTGCGAGAAGCCTCTGGCTCCGGGTCGTCGTCTGGTCCGGCCGGCGGCTGCCGATTAGAGCCAGGCCCGTCAGTTGCGGCTGTCGTACCGTTTGCGCGTTTGCCGTCAGCCGATTCTTTGGACAGTACTGAGGCACTGCTGGCACCGTTCCCGACATCGCTGGGTTGCCCACGTTCAACATCCGGTGTATCTTGGGATGCCATTTTTTGGAAATGATACAAACTACGTTGTGTTGAATAAATGAACGACGGGATTTTGGCCGGAAGACTGCCGCGAATTTTTTGCTTGGCGATCGGCTAATGACCCAAAATTGGTTTGCGATTGTTGTTGCGACCCCTGTCCAGGTTAGCTTGAATATCGATGATGCAATGAATCACGGAATGGTAACCAGAGGAACTTGCTTCTCGATCTTGGGCGTCTAGCGCAGGGGCTATGAAATATGTTCCCTTCCATCAGAGGAGAAAAAATATATATGTATTCTCTCCCCCACGGGTCGACCGAGCTCCACGCCGGACCCGACCGCTCGCCGCGAAGCACGGATCCTCGGCGCTACTGAAGGCCGAACGCTGGCTCCTGATTCCCTTTGCTGTGGAATTTGCCGTCGCCTTTTTCAACCTCCGGTCAGATAAGTTGCACTTCAAATCAAGAGAAGCACGTGTTGTAGCGGCAACGAGGCAGAAAATGCTAAATATTTTCCAAATCCTTTACTTTCTACGCATAAGCGTGGCGGCCCTCATGCTTATAACCGAGCCTGTTTCCGAGATGACGACTAGAATGAATCAGAGGCGAAACGCACGCTAACCTCAACTGACACCACCTCAGCCGACTCAAGCCAGTTTCAATTAGTCACCAAACCAAAACTGGTAGGAAATATCTGGGGGCCGTGGTTATGCACAGGTACAGGACGTCTTGTGCACATTTCATGACATGTAAGAGGGGCTAAAACTGGCAAACCGTAGATTACTTGCTTGCTACCAGTTTACCTACCTAGGGCACTTATTTAACTCCTTAGAGTCAGCCGCCGCATTATCCTCTGTCTTGCAGGCATGTTATCTCTTTCCTTTTCCCGTTGCAGGTAAAACATAAGGAGGAAAAGTGACCGGAAAATCTCGCCGGTATGAGTTTTTCTCCACCAAGAAGTCAAGGTACTTTTGTTAGTTGGACTATTGATAGTTGACTGCACGTGGATTAGGAACTTAGCGTAATGGTCATTGATGTCCCACCCGTTGATGATTTCGGGGCTCGGATATAAGGCGTTCACCCACTCGGGTTTTGCACGATGCTGCTCAATCAGATACGATACAGCAAGCCAATTCGGTGTGCTCAAGTTCCACCCTCCTCGTATAAAGTTGTCATCGAAAGGCTTGAATGCCCCGTTTCGCTTGACATGCAGTAGCAAGCATTGCGCCCTCTGGACAGCAAGCATGTCGTTTCCTATGCCGAAGAGAGGCGCCAACTTTGCAGCCACTTGATCATGATCCAGCCTACGCCTAACCAGATCCTGCACAACTTTCACTGTGTGCTCCGAGGTATGGCCAGCACTTTCCATCGCGCTCGATGGATTCCTCAGAAATGAGAGGGGAGGGGGATTCTCTTTCGCGTAATAAGTATAGCAGCAGGTGCAATGCACCATACGTTGACTCGCAACTGTGATAAGAATCCTTTGATACGATCAGTATGAGGAAGCGAATGGGGACAAGCTACCAATATATCGAACAGTCCTCAATACGTTGTCATTGCATTGTTCCAAGGGACCATGATGATCATTGTCCTCATCATTGTTACCGTAGTGATTGTTCCATACATTCCTTGTCCTCCCTTTCATGTCAAATGGGCGTAGTTGACGATCATAGGTATTCCACATCGTCTGACTCATCCACTGGAATCATCCAGACTGGGTTAATCACTGACGTGCTGATGCATGCGTGGAGGACTCCTAAGGCCGTTCACGATTGAAACAGGTTTTGGCTGATATCCCGGTGTCAGATCTGTCATTGTACATTACAAAAGTGATAGTTTAGTTATTTCCATCTTACTTCTTGATTTAAAGACGTATCAATTTCTAACTACTAAATGCCGTAATGCGCCATCTCCTTATTTTCATCATACCCGGGAAGTCAGAAATGAAGACCACGAGCTTGGGGCCGGAGACTCACGCAATGGTGTATCATGATGAGCTCCATTGTGTGCTTGCCACTCTGTTTGAAAGAATTGGAGCATCTGACTGAGAATGTAAGCGAACGCCCAGTGGTCTGCAATCGTCCAGGCAGCCCGCGACACCGTTCGAGCCTCAGTTACCATTCGATGGTGCTCAATTCGCAGAATGAATGCGCAGATATGATCGACCTGATCCCAATCGGCATATTCTGTATAATAATTCGTGATACTATGGCAATAGTCGGGCAAGTTTTGCATGCCCAGAACGTAATTCAGCCTCGACTCTATTGTCACCCAGTGAGGAAACCCAGATTTGGGTCGTGACATCAGCCAATCGATGAGGTAGCCTTCAAAGGCACTATCAAACTCAGCACGCTCCTCCTCGATGAAGGATTTGAACTCTGTTGCGAGGCCAACGCGGCATCGTGTAAGGCGTAAGCCCAGCCCAGCAACAACACCCACTGACTCATCAATGCAGTGACGCCGACTCTGGAAAAACTTCTCCGTATTTGTAGGTCCTCGAAGCCACATCATTTTAGAAAAATTTGGATAATTCGAGTATTTCTTAAGAGATTGCTGTTGATTTGAGATCCGATGGTGAATTGAGCCTCCCTCAACATCTTACAACTGCGGTGGTCTTATGTGTATTATGTCCGTTATTCTCCCTCCTTGAGCTCTCGACAAAGAGAGGATGATAAACTGATCTCGTTCAAAGTTGACTCAGCAGGCTACTTAAAAACAATGGAGTGTTATGGCTTGAGATTTCCACTTTGTTTGCTGTTCTCACGACAATATCTTGCATTAGCCTTTTCAATGCGGACAACGCCCATTGTGATCAATGTGCCAAAGGATGCATTCAGTTTCGCCTCACTCCAGACGGGAGACTTTGAAGCCACCTGGTACTCTCAGCTGGAAAACAGATT
Source organism: Neoarthrinium moseri (assembly GCF_022829205.1). NCBI lineage: Eukaryota > Fungi > Ascomycota > Sordariomycetes > Amphisphaeriales > Apiosporaceae > Neoarthrinium > Neoarthrinium moseri. The sequence goes on along the minus strand of NW_026055203.1, from coordinate 85,542 downwards.
CTGGGTCGTACTTGGTAGCAACATCACGAAGGAAGGCGACGTTCTCTCGACCGTATGTTCCTAACGGGTTCTGGCTCTCATCGGCATATCCCAGATACTCCCACTCTACGTCGGTACCAATGTCCTTGGCGTAGTCCTTCAAGGCCATACGCATGGCGATGAGTCTATGCCGAGCTTCGGCTTCCTGATCAGCATTGCGAACCATATGCTGCATTTGGAATAGAATCGCATTTTCTTTTTCGCGATCCATACCAAGGACGTTTCCTCCCCTCGCGATTGATTGCTCGAATAGGACCGTGGGCATCGCCTGAAACGTGATGTAGTTCAGAAAGTCTGCGTCCTGACTTGCTTTCCAGCTCTCAATGAAGCTAGACTGCGCCTCAACAGCTTTACGTATGAAACGTGCGTCATTCTTGCCTGTTAATGTGATCCAAACTTGTCTATACCCTAAGGGCTCTTCCAGTTCAACAGTCATATTGAGATGACTGTCAGTACGGAGCGTATCGCTGATTTGAGGTGCGATTGAGAGGAACTCTTTATACGCTGGGGCCCGAACAGTGCCTGTTGTGTCATGGAGAGCGGATGAGACTACAATATCCCCGGCTGCAGGCGAATAAGCCCAAAATGTCACGGCCGAGCCCTGTACATAGCTGGGAATGTTGTCTACCCAGTTCACATAGGCAGCGATATGATCCTCCGTAGTGCTGAGGGGATATATCACCTGGCCTCCCCAGAGGTTGCGCGCCTCTATTACCTGCATATCCACACGGGTAACGACTCCAAAGTTGCAAGACCCTCCTTTTAGAGCTTTGTATAGGTCTGAGTTGTTCTCTTTGTTAGCATTGACGATATCGCCTGACGCGAGAACAACCTCGAAGTTGATGACGTTGTCACAGCCCAAACCGACCATGCTACTGTAGAAGTTGTTTCCTCCTCCAGTGAGGAAGCCCGCAACCCCGACAGTGGATGTGCGGCCACCTGGCACAGTCACATCATAGGGCTCAAGAGCACGGTATACTTCCCCCCACCTCGAGCCAGCACCGATTTTTGCGATTTTCTTCTCGTGCACATACTCTGTCTGGTTTATGAGCCCTAGATCAAGAGTGACACCGTCATGGACTATTATCGTATCTTAGTGCTTTCTCTGTATGGGGGATGTCAACATTACAAACGTACTGTTGGAAGCGCCGGCCCATGTCATGTGTCCCCCGCCTCTAATAGCCCAGTTACATGTTGTCAGGGTTTTCAAGGTAATAATAGCTTGAGCGGCTTGCGCAGTATCTCTTGGTTGCACAATGCAATGTGGCTCTAGCTGAGCCGCGACGGAGAAGTAAGATTCTTCGCGTATCGCATAGGCCTGGGTACCCGGGCGCAGTACTTTCAAGCCAGCAGCCTCGAGAACCTCACACTGATAGATGAAAACTTAGAATTGATTGCGCAGCAATATCAGAGCGTATGACAGGGACAATGACATAATTTTCTTACACAGTTAGTGTCCATGGTATTGTTGTCTCTGAGTCCCTTGCATTCAGATAGATAAGACAGCACAGCAAACACGATGCTGAACAAAATGGCCGAGCCTATCATCGGCGTTAATGACGAAGAGATGTAAGCGTGTAACAGCCGCTTATACTGTTCAAACGTAGACAGCAGGTCTAGTTCAGCAGGCCCGGATGGGGGAAACAACAAGCTGGAAACGATTATTCAGAGCCTGTGATGTTTGCGCTGAAGTGAGAGGGGTAAATGAAAATATCGTTGCTCTAGAAGGATTGTAGCATTTGGGTACGTCGCAGCTAGTTTTTGAGGAACCGCAACGCACCTGATCCGTTCACCGACTCCGCAGCCGATCATTACTTTCAAACGAGGATTAAGCCCGGCTTATTGCCACCATACTCCGAAAGAGAAGGTGGCGCTTACGAACCCCGCGGTCATCAATTATGCCAGTCAATAAATTTTGCTGTCTGGGATCAAGATAAGTGTGGAGCTTTTGATATTACCTGCCGTGCATCCCGGAGCCCATACCCTGTTCACACTGGATGATCGGAGAATAGAGCGCTAAGACATCCCATATGTTGTCAACGTAGTCATCTTGACACTGTGGGTGTAAGTTAACTGATATACTTTGTAAGGCAGCAGGTAAAATTATGGCTTAGAAGGCGGACAGCCGAGCAGGCAAACATTTCCCCCGCAAATCAGACAATCACAGTACCTCCGTATAACTCACAATCGCCGGGGTTCAGAAGTGAAAGACTCAGCTTCTAGTCGTCTCAATCATACTAAGACATATCCATCCTACAGTCAGGCCCAACGTATGGTGACGAGGAGTTGGGAAGGATTGGGCTATCGGGACATTACGTACCAGAAATGAGGCTAACTATTCCTAAAGTGCGCCATGCGTATTCCCATAACCGACGCAGTTGACAGCCATGACGTATATTCCGTTACATACGATGTACTGGACATCAGAAATCAAGCTCGCCCTGGCGATTGTAACAGGAGCTTTCCCGGTCGGGTCCAGGAATCCGTATGTTTAGACTGTGTCCCACTCTAAATTTGAGGATTGACTCACACTTAGCAGGTCGATATAGAACACGAGTTGTTGAATCAGTCCAAGGCAGTACATCGAGTGTTGAGTATCTTGCGCCAACTACTGTAAGGAATACTGTTCAGCCAAGATATTGGGACGTTGAGGGCGAGGCTGGCGAATTCAACACCAAAAGATACAGCTGTACAATGGCAAAAATCGAGAACGAGACGATATACATGATGACAGCGCTACGTGGTCTTGATCCGAGCGCTAGGACGAACTGAAAAAAAAGCCAAGCAAAGACAACTGAGACCAGATTGTACCCCATACCAAATTGAAGAGCGCGAGTGTGAATGATGTTATGACCACTTCGAAAAATTCGAGGTGAGGCACTCTTAGTATAAAGAGCAGCGAAAAGCGCCCCATTCAGCCCCATGATCTTCGGTATAGTATGCGACATTGATCATTAGCTCTGTGCGTCTATTGTAGATTTGCGGACGCAGATCGTATCTGTTTATGAGCCTGAAGTCTGTCGGATCGTTGACTACAGTCGTATCTAAGTCTGACCAGTCTCTCTCTCTCTTTTTTTCTTTCTTTTTTTTCTTTTTTTGGTTGCTGGAAAAACACTACTACAAACTCTGCATATATCTCATTATCGACCTCATACACCTGAAGAAGCGAATCGTTGACTTCAAACTCAACACAAACGGATCATCCAATCACGCATATATCAGCGAGTACTATGCGGATATTGAACCAGCAACAGTACTTGTGACGGGTCTAGCACTCTTCGGACCGTACCTTGGGGCAGCAATTCTATGTATGGACCCGTGGCATCTAATTACCAGCAGGGGGCAATATCTTTTCATCTCATCACAAGGACAAAAGAGGAACATTCATGAATTTCCGCGTCACACTGGGTGCGGTCTACCTCTTTTCAAACTTCATGCTCTGCATCATTGTAATGAAAGACGCTTTCAAGTCCCTTACATTCTTAGGGGATTCCTACTTGCACAAGATTTGGGCTTTCAAGATATGGATGTGGGGGAACTCGGGTCTGCTCTTGTTTCAGTCTGCAGGTCGTTGCTATGCTTCAGTGATGGAAATGATATCACTTCTGTCTAATAGACGATGAGAGCAGATATTAGTGCAATATTTCTGACTATTAGCCAGTAATTGTTGCCTTTGGCGAGCAACTGAGTCTTACCTAATGCAAGAGTCCCATAATTTTGCGGCGAAGTTACTTTGGCCTGATCCTCTGGGTATATTCTAAGCGGTATGAGGGACGCACGGCAGAACGATTTGAGCGGTATAGAAATATTCGGAATTGCCAATAGCGCCGCCACAGCGGTGCATAGGGATTCCGAGAAGTTACAAGAACATCCAGAGCCATAAAGGCGCCTGAATCAAGTGTCCTAGGCTTCAGTTGTGTTTGCGTTTCCGGGTATTTTGATGTTGAAAGAACGATGGTATACAATTAGTTGTGTTAATAGGTTGGGCACGGTGAAACGTTTCGAAGGAAATCCCGATTTGCGGGGCCGAACGACCGTAGCGCCTCCGCCGGAACTGTCGTCATCCGGCTGGGATCCTCCGCTGTCGGCCAACAAAACACACGCGTGCTCTTTACGACAGTTGATTCTTTAGCCGAGGATCCCGCGCGCCTTGAGTCGCCTATATCCTCATTATTATAACGCCTACATTGTCATCCCGCGACTTATCACCAACTCTTGGGCAATGGCTGGCAAGAAGATTGCTGTTCTGGATGATTACCAGCAACTGTCAAAACCCCACTTCGACCGGCTGCGTGACGCTGGTTATCAGGTGACAGTGTATACAGACACGCTTCTGCCCTACAATCACCCGGATACGCCGCAAGACGCTAAAGACGCGCTCATCAAGCGGTTGGAGCCTTATGATATTATAAGTATTGCCCCCCGTTGGGTCGTCCTCTCGTAGGCAGTGGACTAATGCCTCCAGGCACCATGCGGGAACGCACACCTATTCCTGGTGATCTTGTATCCAGGCTCCCTAATTTGAAACTTCTCCTCACTACTGGAGCCCGTAATGCGTCCATTGATGTCAAGTCCCTCCTGGGCCGTGGTATTCCTGTCGCGGGGACGGTGGCAGAGAAGAACAGTCCAGACAGCACGACACAGCACTGCGTTGCTCTGATCTTGGGCCTGGCACGCAATTTAGCCCAGGACGACAAAGCCATGAAGGCCGGTGAATGGCAGAGCCAGGTTAACACTGGGCTGAGCGGTAAATTATTCGGCACCTTGGGGCTCGGTCGCCTGGGCGCGGCGGTCTCGAGGATTATGCATCTTGCGTTCGGCATGCGCATCATCGCCTGGAGCTCCAACTTGACACAAGAGGCTGCCGACGAAAAGGCCAAGGCTGCAGGCCTGCCTGTCGAGGATGGGAACGGGGAGAAGACGTTTAAGGTCGTCAGCCGTGACGAGTTATTCAGCCAGGCTGATGTAGTCAGCGTGCAACTAGTGCTGTCAGAGCGATCCAGGGGTCTGATCAACAAGGCAGATCTGGACAAGATGAAGAAGAGCGCTCTGTTTGTCAACACCTCGAGGGGCCCCATTGTGAACGAGAAGGATCTGTTCGAGACCGCAAGGGCGGGCAAGATCAGGGGGGTTGCGCTCGATGTCTACAGCATTGAGCCTCTCCCCCAGGACAGCGAATGGAGAACGACTAAATGGGGCGAGGGAGGAAGCTCAAACGTGCTGCTCACCCCGCATATGGGCTACGTGGAAAATGAGCCCTTATCGGCCTGGTACGAACAGCAGGTGGACAACATCTTGAGATGGGAGAAGGGTGAGCAGCTGGCCACGGTGTACAAGGACTCGGGATATTGATCTAGAGAATCCTTCCAATAATGAATATTGCGATCGATCACGATATCTGGCCTTCGGTGATATCAGGAGACTGTGATTGCATTGTGCGCCGGTCCGTGGGCTTGTGGAGTGGTCCAAGAGCATTGGTTTCTGGGCATCAGTATCTTGTCACTGTGCTGGAACAGGTCAAGGATGGTGCGTAAAGGCGGCACCAGTAATCCTGCATCGATTGCAACTCGATAAACCCCCGAAGGGCTACCTCCTTACTACGTAGGTAGGTACCAAGTTACAGGTCAGTGTTCTTCTGGCCAGAAATGTTTGGGTGTACCTTGGTACATAGCCGTTGTTGGGGAGCCCATCCTGACAACTAAGGCACCGGGGCGACCTTCCTCGGTGCCTACCTAGGTAGGAGAGCAAGGGCCAATGGAACAGAATAACCACTGCTCTGAATGTGAATACTCCCCCAGGTGAATTTTATCACACCCCGCAGATCACTTTGCTGCACGACATCCAGTCAAGGCCCGTCACCTTTGTTCGTCTCCCACGCCGACGTCCACATCACCTTCGGGCTTACCTTCAAGATGGCAGTCATGGACACGATTGAGGCCCAGAACGCGACGAGCGTCGACATCAAGACAGGGCATCCCAATGAAGGTAGGCCAAGCCTCCCCCCAGCCTCCCTTGATGCCTGCCGGCATCTTGCTTGCGGCTACTGCCTCGACTACCACTAACCATGGGCCAGGAACCGTAGCCATCCGTGTGAAGACACCACCGCCTGGCCTTAGGAAGAATCGAGCTTTTGTAGCTGGTCCTAGCCCAGCCAAAGGTTCTGGTCAGGATCGATTCCGACGGATGCTTGCCAAAGCACCGGGAGTCGCGGATGTGGCCGCGAGCACTATTGGTGCTCCGGCCCCCGAGATGTCGCAAGCCGCCGCGCGCACCTCTCTCTTGGATTTCACGTCCCTGAGCGGCCCGAGCTACGGTAGGCAAGCTGGATGTGAAGGTGTATCCAACAGTGGATCTGATGCTGTGCTAGGGGCTTTCTTTCCTGCTCTCGGCCAAGACATGAACAAGGGCAACCTGGTTCCAGCTCACCGCGTTGCGGTCAACCCGGCAGTGTACCCGGCCGCGGCCAATATGGCACATGCAATGATGCCATACACGCCGACTGGTGCTCGCGCCCTCGCCATGGGAGGCGATTTCCAAGCCGTTGGCAACAACGGATACAACTCACTCGCACCGCTAGCTACCACTGGAAACAAAGACTGCGCAACTGCAAATGGCAGAGGCGGCGATGGGAAGGGTTTTCCCAACGCCCCTCCTTACACTGCACTCCTGAGCGCGGTATGTACATTTACATGTTCCTGTCTTCCCATTTGGAATGGGTTTAGGCCAGATATGGGCGTCCTGGATGACATAAACCCTACATAGAGAGCTCAACAAGCAAATCACCCTTCGCAAATCGAATTTCTTAATGCTTCTGCTGACTCGAAATCATTACAGGAGTGCCAGCGAAGACGCTTCAACCCGCAGTTCAACGAGTGGATCACCATGGATGGACAGTTCCAGTGTTCTGTCACCCTCAAGGGCAAGATCATGCACGACATGCGAAAATGGAACTCTCCCATCGAGGCCAAGCAGGCACTGGCGAAGCGCGCGGTAGACTACGTCCGCACCTTGCCGCTTCCGAGCGGCGAGCCGAACAAGGCGGCCGAGAGGGTGAAGCAAGCGCAGAATGCAATCATCCAGCATGTCACCCACAAGGAGGCGGAGGAGGAGGAGCGTAGGCTCCTCGCGCGCGTTCAGGCCTTGTTTGGCAACTCGGGCGGCCCCAGCGATAGTACTCTTCAGGATCCTGTCGCCTCTCGTGCATTCTTGGAGGGCTTCGCCCTTTGGACCAAGTTGCGGAACTCGTCGAGTGGCCAGCGTCGATCGCGCTCGCCACACCGCGGCCATCGCGAGCGCTCCCCGATCCGCCGCCGTGACCGATCTGGTTCCTACGTGAAGCGCGAGTAGGCTGAGTGGAAACAGATCTATGATACAAGCTCTGGCGATCAAAGGCAAGGAGTTTTGGCTTTTTGCGTTTCGTGCGGTACAGTCAAGGAAGGGCAGTTTGATTTGGCCCAGGGGTGTTCTCGGACTTGGAGAAGCTTCGTGCATGTTTTCCCGGATGGTGATCCTATAGTGCCGGGTAGATTCTTGATTTGGACTGAGATCCGCAGCAGCCCATGGTTTTTTAGTCTGTTATTGTACACAATGTGGTGGATATACCCCCTCACATTTTGCTGGGCATCCGCATCCCCCCGTCCAAGCGTAGGACAGTCCCGTTCAGCATAGCATTCTCAATGGCATGTTTTGCCAGCGCGGCAAACTCGGCCGGCTGCCCAGCCCGCCTAGGGAACTCCATAGCCTTCTCCAAGCTTCCTCTGACCTTGTCACTCATCATGCTCGTCATTCGGCTCTCGAACAGCGAGGGGGCGATGGTAATCACTCTCACGCCGTACCGTGCCAAGTCCCGAGTCATGGGGAGGGTCATGGCAGTAACAGCGCCTTTCGAGGCCGAGTAAGAGACCTGGCCCTTCTGGCCGTCGAAAGCTGCAGAACTCGCAACCATTATGACCACACCACGCTCGCCATCCGGCCTCGTGGGCTCGGTCTTGGCGATGTGTACGAGAGACTGCCGAACCAAGTCGATGGTTCCTCTGAGGTTGACGTTCATGACAAAATCAAAGTCCGACAGATCAAGAGCATTGCCGTCACGATCGAGCATCTGGTCCATTGTGAGCATGTTGTGACAGGTGCTTTGCTTCTCGCCAAGAAAGCCACGGATACGTACCGTTGCCGGCGTACTGACACCAGCTGCTGGTATCACTCCCCCAAGGGGCTTGCCAGTCTTCTTGACCCATTCGACAGCGCCATCTACAGCGGCCCTGATGCTCTCCGTCTCGAGCACGTTGCAGACGAAGAACTTCGTTTGGGACCCCAGCTTGGACACGAGCTCTGCCCCGTTCTCCTCGTTCATGTCCAGAACGGCGACATAGCCGCCGGCCTCAACGAGTGTTTCTACGCAGGCTTGGCCCAGGCCGGATGCGCTGTGTGGTGGCGGTTAGCCGTCAGGTCCGGTGTATCGATGCAGCATGTGACAGCCGCTGGGGATGGGCCAGGGCAGGACATCATTCAATAGGAGGAGCAAGGGGGGAGGTCTTACCCGCCGGATATGATAAACGTCCTCCCTTCAATCTTCATGTTGGGCTTTCAGGTTGATAATCGGTCTTTGGCCGCACACATTCCGCTTAGGACGACGTGAGATGGGTTTCTCGGCGACGGACGATATAACAAGTTAAACGTTCACCTAAGTACCAGGACATGGCTGCTGACCTCGTGTGTATTAGCCGGCGAACCGACTGGGGGCCGACGGGCATGCCCCAGTGCCCCAGTGCCCCAGTGCGACGCCGAGCGCAGGGATGATTGGCCCTGGAGCTGCAGCACGAGCCAGGTGACAGGGCGCCAGCGCGCCAGCCTCGGCGCAGCTGGTGGGACTGCGTAGGGCCATCAACGGGCGTCGCCAGCATGGCACAGGCCAATCCCAGCGCTGTGTCGTCACCGTCCCGCCGCCGATAAGGGAGCAAGGAAGCTGACACAGCAACGGGACCCCCAAGAACTCGACCTCTTTAGTGCTCGAGTTAGTTCGTTAGTGAACTGGCAACGCTAGCCGTAGGCCAGGACCTGGGCCCGTAAGGTTGCTTGTGGCCTGCGTTTCACAGCGCACCGCACCGCCTGCATCCCATCCCATCCCATCCTATCCCATCCCATCCTATCCCATCCCAAACCCCATCGAACCGCATCTTTCAACAAGGCGCAGGACGACAACGTCTCCCGAGAGCTGGCTCTTGAATCTGCCGTCGTAGAATCCTCCGACTCCTTCTGGCGCTGTGACACCACGGGCGGATACACAACCTGCGAACCGAGCTGCAGATTCGACTGTAAACAGCGAGCAGGGTGGGACGTCAGCGATAAGACACAAACACCATGACGAGGCCGCGAGGCTCCTCGGCGGCGAGCGAGGACAGTACGGGGACCGCAGGCGATCAAGTATGATGCACGCCAGCCCACAAGTTCACGAGAACGGAGTGCTGATGGCGCGATGACAGGAGCTCGGGAGCATGTACGATTACCTCGCCAAAATTATACTGCTGGGGCCCAGTGGGACAGGAAAGTAAGTCCAGGTTCCCTGCTCCATGTCCGTCACAAGTTCCCATGGTTGTCGACACCCCTCGATACCATAGGGACAGACTGCGCCGCCCCGTGGGCCTCTTGCGCTTCCGTCCCGAGCCCTCCGCTGACGTGCACCCGCCGCCGTGTCTAGATCCTGCCTCCTCCACCGCTTCGTCAAGTCCGAGTGGCGCGTCCTCTCGTCCCAGACCATCGGCGTCGAGTTCGCCTCCAAGATCATCAAAGTCGGCACGGGGGCCCGCCGGAAACGCATCAAGCTGCAGCTGTGGGACACTGCGGGCACCGAGCGCTTCCGCTCCGTCTCGCGGTCCTACTACCGCGGCGCCGCCGGCGCGCTGCTCGTCTACGACCTCACCTCGCACGCCTCCTTCCGCTCCCTGCAGCCCTTCCTCAACGATGCCAATGCCCTGGCCAGCCCCAACTTGAGCACGATATTGGTCGGGAACAAGCTGGATTTGAGCGGTGACCAGAACCTCATCGACGTCCCGCCGGCCACCCCGAGCAGTGTCAGCTCCAGCAGCGCGCCTTACGGAACTAGTTTCCGGAGCGAAGGCGGCACGCCGGGCCTGGGGACACAACAGAGAGCCACGATAGCACCAGAGGGGAGAGAGGTTACCAACGCGGAGGCGTCCAGATGGGCGAGCAGGGTATCCGTGCCGGTTGCGCTGGAGGTCTCTGCCTTCAGCGGGGAGGGCGTAGACGAGGTCTTTGCCCGGCTGGCGAGGATGATCCTGACCAAGATCGAGCTGGGCGAAATCGACCCCGACGATCCGATGAGCGGTATCCAGTACGGAGACGGCGGCATGTGGAACGCGGGCGCGAGCGACGGAGGCAGCATCAAGAGCGGCATGACGGTCGACGATCTTGGTGCCGGCGGCATCAGGAGACGCAAGAAGGGCAAGGGTCGGGGTACCGTGGCCCTGCGAGAGTGGGAAGAGGTCTTCTCGCTAGGCGGACGACGGAGAGGTTGCTGTTGAAATCGCCCCTGGACTGTCACGGTTATGGGTGTGGCCTGAGAAGGCGGGAACGGGATGCTCTTTTTGATGGATTGGATGACGGAGGATGCTGGTTATGCATATTGATGATACCTACCTGCGCTCGTTTGGCGTTGCGGCTACACTGTCACTGCTGCTGCATGATTTTTTTCGACTCGTACCGAGTCTAATAGAATAATAAGGGGCTGCTCCCCTGAGTCAATGACGATACCTTTTCCAATACTTTATTTCACTCCCGAGGTTTCATATGAATACCTGAAGCAGAGTTATACCCGAAGTACCGATAGAAATGAGCACGTCTGAACTAATGTACCGCTTCTTCGGAGTTCAACATGTTTGTGGGTACCCCCAGGGGACCTTACATCCGATATTCAATCATGTGGCTGTTGTTGTAGAGCCACAAATACCGAAGTCCGGACGACGAACTAGCCTTGCGTACGATGACCGCTTATATAGTTTGCCAAGAGAACATGCGCAGATCCATGATCTTGCTTGGTGTACTGATGGCGTCGGTCACCGATCGTGGGAATGCGTGGGTCATCTAAGAGAGATGCTTGGCAATTCTCTTATGGCTTATCGAAATACTATTGTCCGGGAGCTTAGCTCCCAGGGATGTCGCGTGTTGAGCAGCGCTGGACGGCGGGCTGATAGGCCAGAGATAGTGGCACGCATCTCAGTTTCCTACCATCGCCGCAAAGGGCAACTATGACGTTGTGTGATTATTGCTACCCGTTGGACCACACTTGGGATTAACTAAGCCGTAATGAGACGAACTGACGGGCGGACGATGACTTTGGCTTGCATTCCAAGTCTTACACACCTTGTCATCGTTTAGTAACAGACAACAGCTCAGATCAAAATGGCCGAGGTATGTATAATAGACTGAGTTGAAGTAGTAGGCCACTAACCATATGGCACCGAACCTAGTCCGAACAAAAGAAACCTCTTAAGGAGCGTATTGCTGATAAGATCGTGCCGAACAGCGAAGCCAGAACCGGCTCGGGCATGACGGATGGCGTCGGTCACGGCAATAAGACCAGTGATGGGTATCGGAAAGGTCGGTGTTTTGAAGCTAGTGTATCTGGCGAAGTGGGTAGACATGCTAACATGATTTCAGATTCCATTCGAGGAAAAGCCATGGAAGGCATTGGGAGCGTGGTCAACCATGAAGGGCTGCAGTCCAAAGGACAGGATTTGCGGAGGCAAAGTGGTTGGGAGGGATGAGTTCATTCGGGTTGCCGTGATATGATATGCGCCCTGCTGGAGGAGACCAAGCGGCTGTTTGTTTGTCTTTGAGAAAGTCAATATGACGGATCGAGTATTTTGCGTGGCTCATGGTGCTTATATACGAAACAAATCTTGGCGTACATGCCAGCTGCAACAAAGCTTATGGCTTAGAAAGAATGTGAGATACTCAATTCAAGTAAACCTGAGGTGGTACACTTCACGTGGACAACCTCATCTTCGCTTTGTGATGGCGAGGACAGCGTATTATAGGACTCTCTGGGCAGTATAGATTCAAATCAAGTCGATTCCGCCAAGTCTCTCTTGGTGATCTGTACAAAGAAATCATTTACTGTCCAAACTCGGGTGTTGGCAGCCTTCCATGGAGTGGCTGGGTTCACGAGCGTGAAGTTGAACAGACGGAATAATTCGAAAACCACCTTGTGCATTTGCATCAACGCCACACCTTTGCCGAGGCACTCCCATCGGCTTGGGCCACCAAACCTGCGGAGGCATTAGGATTAGCGCATTTCCGGCATTGAGTTAGGTTGCTATCATTTTCAAACTCACACGAATCGATATGTCTCATCCATCTGCGTGCGTTCGGTCTCACCAGCTTCGAGCCAGCGCTCTGGGCGGAAGAAATCAGCGTCTTCGCCAAATATTTCCTAAAGTACTGTAAGCATAGACTCAGCTAGTCATTTAGACAATGGCAAAACGTACCTTGGTGCGAAGAGCAGGCTTGTATGCCAAGTCAACACTCACTCCAGCTGGAATCTTGTAGCCGCACAGGGTTTCATCATTGGGGCTACACCTCGGCACGAACCCTGCAGGCACCAGTAACCTAAGGCTCTCCTTCAAAACTGCTTGCAGATATGGTAGTTTGGCAGCCTCATCCTCGGACGGCGGGCATGAGGTGACAGTGCCGGTCTGTAGTGCGTCGTCGATTTCTCGCTGTAGAGCCTGATATGAACGCGGCGATGTCATCATGTAAAGCATCACCGCGCGGACTCCGGTGCCGGTTGTTTCGCCTCCAGCCCCTAATTGGGCAACAGTTTCATTCACAAGCTCCTCTTCGCTCATCCCGGAAGCAACCCATGTACTGAGAACATCGTTTTGATCTTTCAATTCGTGGGCTTGCTTGCCGTATCTTTTCCCTACTTGACGCCGAGCCACCTCCAAGACGCGGGGGAAGAAACCGCCGTCCGGAAACAGCATGTTGAAGGCTGGAGTGTCCATCAAAGTCTGGTAAAGTGGGAGAAAAGATAGCGATATGAGAGGAGCAAATGCCTTGCTCACTGAAGTTATATAACCGTGGAAATCGTCGTCCCGCTCGAGGCATGAGAATGACTCCTGGAAGGCAAATGAGGTGATAATATCTATGGCCAAGTACTGCGCTAGGCGCGAGAAATCGACAGGACGATAGCTAGTACCCGGTTCTGAGATATATCTGGACTCGATGATGCTGACAAGTTGCGACACGTGTTTATCGATCATCTTCTCCACGCCCTCAATTGTTTTGCCAGCATACCCGGGCATGAGCTTCGCGCGCATGCGAGCGTGCGCCTTCTCGTCGCGCATGCTTACGACGAAGTCGCCCGCCGTTCCAGGGCACAGCCGGAACCCGATGTAGCTTCTTCCTCTGCCCCAAGAGGAGCGAACTTTACCAAGCTGTTTGATCTCTTCGGGGTCGCTAAGAGATACAAAGTCGGGCGCTATGACGATGACCGGGCCGTACCGCGCGTGTAGCTCAATGGTTTGGTCGATATACTGGCCTTTGAGTACATGCCGGATGATCCACAGGTGTGTAAAGCGAGCCCAGAAGGGGCCCGGGATGTGACGAAGCCGATGCCATTCCCTCAATCGGCTGGCCACCAGATATACCAAGCCAAGAACTGTGGTTAGGGTTATGATGCTGGAAAAGAACATTTTCTGCTATACTCGCTTTATGAAGCCTTCGCCGGGAGACGTAGTAGAATGACCAATTGGGCGCACTGACGTTATGTAGGTATGTGTGAATCAGAAAAACACTGATGGGAAGGGAAACGAACGAGTGGAGGTATTGCATGGGACGGACCTTTGTATGCAGCTTTGAAGAGGACCGGGATGTACTTGTCATGGTGGGTCGTACAGCAGGTCGGTTTTGGACCAATATAGTATGTCGAGACGCCGTGAGATATGACCTTGATCGTTCCTATGGATACTCACCACCATGACTGCAGTGGACTCTGCGCTCCCCACACGACGTGGAGCTCGCTCTGTCACTAATGGAAACTCACAGACTGCACTTCCATAGGTACGTGCACAGCTACCTAGGGTATACAGGCGGCGCAGCAAAGTCATCTGCAGGTAATCCATGACATTGGCCCACTGCGGGGACTGCGATAACTCCTTTCGTACAGTCCACCCGTCTGTTGCAGGACGAACCCATGGCGTATGATTGCATGAGACTTATCCCCGGCCCCAAAGAAACTACTGGGCGGCGGTTGGTTTTATACATGATTGGATCGTGGTTGTAAGTCTCTCTTGATCATGGTATACACCCCGGTACTTGAAGTGCTTGGCGCTTACGGTTCTACTGCATCCCTATGCACCTAGTAGCTTGAGTCAGCCAGGAATTTACTGCTGTTCGAAATCATGCACTGCGTAATCACACGGGCGATGTTTCGCAATACTTGAATTAGGCAATCGCGTCGAAGTTCTTCACTAACGGCAGACATCCCTTCGGTCCAATATGTTAAGAAGTCCCCGCTCTATCGCTGGCTGCCTCTATGACTTGGCCGGCTTGTACCATGTCCCAGTCTCTTCAATGCGTTGAACGGCTTTCTTCATGTCCTTCATGTACAACTTGCTGGGCAATTGCCGCAAGCTTCTTGGCAAGTGTGGATACACCAGCGCAGTATAGCCTACAACGAAATGGTACATGGCAGTGTTGAGTGGGGTGGTTTTCAGGCCGTACTCACGCTGGAACCTCTCCGGTAACCAATGGATAGTCAGCAGCCTCGCGATGGGTGCTTGGGGCCGAAGCCAGAGTGGCAATTTCTTGGGATGCAGCAGGTCACCGGCAAGGCTCCTTGCCCAATCTGTGACTTCCAGTGTCTCAATGTTGTGGTTCCAGTAGTCCCAAAAATCGTCAAGTGTCGCCGGCCACATATCAGGGGGCATCCGCAAGGAAGTACCGTATACCGCGCTCTCCCTATACAGAGCCTCCTGCTTCTCGCGAGAAAGTTTCCCAAAGAATGCCTCATGTACTACTACAAGCGAGACGAAGAGGGTAGCCGCGGTCCATTTATGCAGCTCAGGATCGTCCGCGTAGTATGTTTCGCCTTTGACATCGGCTGAGATTATGGATCAGTTGTAAGTTCTTCAGTAGTTACGTAGCACTCGGTATCTCACGACATACCGTGGGCATGATGGATGACACTGAAAATAGCCTCCTTCTCCTGTTGGGTGCCATACACGGCAGCGTTCAGAAAGCGTGCCGTCGTCTGCAACCGGTTGAGGATACGGTATGCGAAGTTCGAATGTTTGAATGAACCCTCTGCCAATCCTGGGTGTGCGAATTGGCACAAGATTGCGAACTGCCCACCAGTCAGGTAGATAGCGTCATCGACGTAATTCTTCAGTTCGTTTGGTTCCGCAATTGTATCGAAAATACGCGGTCTCTCAAACGGGGCTGGACCGTCCAGCGTGCGACCAAGACCCATGGGACATGCCATATTGTGCAGCATATAATTTATGTGTTGTTTGTAGTTCTCACTGGTCACATTGAAATACGCTGCTAGGAGACGTGCACTGAAGGCTTTGTCAATGGTGTCCAACTACTTAAGTCTGGTAGGTTATATTATTAGCGACATATTCCATATCCAACAGCCGAGGCTGACAATGATCTTAACAATGCTCAACAGAGTGCGTAATTACTACGAATTCCATTTGGGTACCCAAGTAGGGCATGAGGCGTTGTGGGGTAAGATGCCGACACGTATACGGTGAGCTCTGTCTTGCCTCGGCGCCGTGGTTCTGCAGTTTTGAGTCCCCCCGCACATGAGCCCCGACAAGACCATGGGGTTCCACTTTTTCCCTTCGTGAGGTCACTTGACTTACATCTGAAGAAATTGGTATGAATTGTGTCATGCTTGTACGGATTCTAGAAAGATCAAAGATTACAATGCGGGAAACGGAAGCTCACGGGATGAAGGAGCAACGTTTTTGTAGGACTCGATCCCACTATCAGATTATACCTTGGACCGGAACATCTGAATTGAAGCTGCGCAGGAGCATATCAAGTAACGAGGTATCGCTATCTGGGCGTACAAGTGTACAATTTATGGACGGTTCCAACCTCTTAGAGGCTTGCATGATAATGTACATTATTAGCCACTATGTCATCAACTTTTAAATGCTCACGGCAAACGGAATCCTCGAATTAATGCCCCCCATCCATGAGTTTCGGAGAAGTTTCCTTTCCATCCTGATATATCCCATGTGTCAAGGACTCGGACCCATGCACATTCGCTATTTCGCCCTGGGCCTAACGCCATAGCAGAATTATGCCCAACAGTCAAAACTTGTAGACGAGCATTGAGTAATGGTGGGAACGGTTTCTCACTTGGCCGTTCAGAGCTCGTATGCCACGTAAACGGATGTGTTCAAATTACCGTGACGCTAGACACTGGTCATTATGCCGCCTATACCATCTGTTCCAAAACTTCCAATGATAGCTGGCATGCTGGTGTAAGGCATCGCCCCTAGAATACGGAGATGGTGTTTGGGCAAGTATGCAGGCGCGGTAGTCCAATGGAAGGCAAGTTTCAGTGTCCTGCTTTATCTGTGAGAGTACAGTGGTAGTGAGGGTTGGTCTCCAACTGTTGTGACCAAGCAGAACTAGATAGAATAGATGAATGTGGCCCTGTAAGCCGTCACTTAGCAAATAGACACAGGGGGGCAGAGACATGTTATGATATCTATGGAGAAAGGTGATAAGGTTAATCAAGTCTAGTCTTTTTGGAAATACCAGGAGCCCAGGAATACAACAGTTTGGAAGGGGCGAACCTGTAAAGTAACGATAGTTCTTGTCTCCACAGATACGGGGTGAGTGCCAACAAGCGACCACCTGTGAGGACGATATACATATATATACATATATATACTTCGCAACAAAATAATGTAAACCCAATGATAAGCTATCTATCGGAAATCATTACGTGTAAGCACGAAAGTCATTCCACGTCGTAGTACCACAGTACAATCATCACTTACATGGCATAATATCAAGACTGTATCTTCCGAGGAACTCATCACCACTTTATAACAGGCTCGAATCTGAATTATTCATGCCATTCTCGTAATAACGTCCCGCAAAGGATGATTCTTTACTCCGACTGTTGCTGATGTTCGGGCAGCTTCGCCGTCAGGTATTTGAACTCGGCATTTACGTGGGGCTTTCAATCGAATCGCACTAGTCCTAAATAGGCCCGGAGGAGTTGAGTCCGCCTTGGCGATCGATTCTCTTGGCGATATCTTGTTCGGGGGGTTACCCATTGTATTCAATGGGGAATATGGCGACAGAGGATTGCGATGCTTGTGAATGTTATGTCACCCATCATGATTCGTTTGCAATAGCATGGGATCCCTCGATGTTCTGCTAGCTCGATGCATGATACCTGAATCTCCAGAGTGAAGTGAAACTGATACCGAGCTCATTAAATGACAATTGTCAGCGAGCAGGGAGTTCCATTGGCAGGAGGATGTTATCGAATATGCATGCATTCTATAGGGACTCTCGAGGTTGCGGCTCTCAGCAGCCTCACCCGTCGCGTAGTTACTCCTACTGCCATAGGTGCATTCCATGGGTGGGGCCTGCTGTGAGTGTACTGCAAGTAGCTAAGTTGGGTCACTACCCCTGGCAGGCGTTCCTTCGGCCTGTATCACTCCGCCGTGTCGGTCTCGGTAGGAACTGTCATTCAGGACTAACACCCTACGACTGCGCTTTCTTACTACTTAAGGCCCACCGGGACAACTATTTTTTCTGCTTTTCTAGTTCTTCATCTGCCTTCTAGCCTTAACATTTACTCACTCTGACCTCTGTCCTGGTCCGCTGCCACTTGCCGCAGAATGGAGCCCCGCAGCGTGATCCCGCTTGACAAGAAGTGGGAGTTCAAGCAAGCTGACAAGGAGGATAGCAAGTATCTTCCAGTCGCACAATTCCCCACTAATGTCCATCTCGACCTACTTGCTCATAAACTCATTCCAGACCCGTTCATCGGCAAGAATGAGCTAGACGTGCAATGGATCGGGGAAGCCGTTTGGATTTACAAGACGACGTTCCCGTCCCTTAGCATTGGGGCGTCTGCAAAAGCCATCCTAGCTTTTGATGGTCTCGATACTTTTGCGACTGTAGTGCTCAACGGCCACACCATCCTGAAGACAGACAACATGTTCGTCCCTGAACGTGTTGATGTCACCTCAGTTCTGGCCGAAGAGGGTGATAACGAACTCGAGATTACCTTTGACAGCGCGTATCTTCGGGGTTGGGAACGGGTCGAGAAGTATCCTGACCACAAGTGGGGTTGCTGGAATGGCGACAATTCAAGATTGGCCGTCAGGAAATCACAGTACCATTGGGTGAGTCATGATCTATTGTCTTGCCTCATAGAGAACTCACCATGTATCTAGGGATGGGATTGGGGTCCGACCCTGTTGACTTGCGGTCCTTGGCGACCAATTCAGCTTGAGGTCTATGAATCCAGGCTCTCAGATCTGTGGTGCGACACTACAGTAGAAAAGTCTCTCAAGTCTGCGACTGTGAAGGTGAACACTAGTGTGGAAGGGAAGCCCGCAAAGGTTCGATTCGATGTCTTGCTAAATGACCAGCTCCTGGCCGCACAAGAAGTCGAGGGTACTGATGTTACTTTCACAATCGCCAATCCTGAACTCTGGTACCCCGTCCGATACGGTAGCCAGTCTCTCTACACGGTCAAAGCTACGCTGGTCGACAATGGAAAGGAGATCGACTGCATCACAAAGAAGATAGGCTTGAGAAGAGCTGAGCTTGTCCAGAGACCTCTCAAAGACCAACCAGGCACCTCCTTCTTCTTCGAGATCAACAACATCCCAGTTTTCTGCGGAGGCAGCGACTGGATCCCCGCTGACAACTTTATTCCACGTATCAGCAAGGAGAGGTATTATGATTGGGTCAAGCTTGTTGCTGATGGCAACCAATTCATGATCCGCGTGTGGGGCGGCGGCATCTATGAGGAACAGGCTTTCTACGATGCTTGCGATGAGCTCGGTATTCTCGTATGGCAAGACTTCATGTTCGGCTGTGGCAACTATCCTGCCTGGCCTGAAATGTTGGACTCCATCAAGCGTGAGGCTGAGGAAAACATCAAGCTGCTAAGACACCATCCTAGTATCGTCATCTGGGCCGGCAACAACGAGGACTACCAGTACGCGGAGAGTGTCAACTTGACCTGGGACCAGCATGACCATGACGCCGAAAGCTGGCTAAAGACCGACTTTCCCGCTCGCTACATCTACGAGAAGGTCCTTTCAGATGCCTGTAAAGATTTGATCCCCGCTACGTACTATCATCCCGGCAGCCCTTGGGGCGGTGTAGATACTCGCGACCCAACTGTAGGGGACATCCATCAGTGGAACGTCTGGCACGGCACGCAGGAAAAGTACCAAAATTTTGACAAGCTTGTCGGTCGATTTGTGTCTGAGTTTGGCATGGAAGCATTCCCGTCAGTTAAGACAATCGACGCTTTCTTGCCCCTTGGAAGGGACGATCCCGATCGTTACCCGCAGTCCTCCACCATTGACTTCCACAACAAAGCCGACGGTCACGAGCGCCGTATTGCGCTGTATCTCGTCGAGAATATGCGGTATGCACCGGATCCCTTGGAGCAGTTTGTGTACTCTACCCAGTTGATGCAAGCTGAGTGCCTCGCCTCGGCGTATCGATTATGGAAGAGACAGTGGAAGGGTCCTGGACGGGAGTACTGCGCTGGCGCCTTGGTCTGGCAGATCAATGATTGCTGGCCTGTGACGAGCTGGGCCATCTGCGATTATTATCTGCGCCCCAAGCATGCCTACTTCACAGTGAAGCGAGAGATGGCCCCTGTTAGTGTGGGTATGACGAGGAGAGAGCATAAGCACCCGAAGAATAAGTATACCCGTGTGGACATCGAAACCAAGGTCGAGATCGAAATTTGGGGCTCCAACCTCACACTCGAGGACCTTGTAGTTGACTGCGTTGTCAAGGCCTGGGATGTGGAGACCGGCAAGGAGACATTTTCCAAGACCATCGCCGAAAAGATATCTCTACCCAAGAACCAAAGCACCGAGATCGTAGCTTTGGAAGTCCCCGCTCCTAAGAAAGGAGATGAGGCTAAGACAGTGGTGGCTAGTTATCTGGTCCAGGACGGAAAGCAGATTGCGCGATACGTAAACTGGCCAGAGCCGTTGAAGTACCTTCATCTGCAGAAGCCAGGCAAGCTTGCTGCTACACTCAGTGCCGATGCCAAGTCCGTCCACGTCAGTGCGGAGGTGCCGGTCAAGGGTGTTGCACTTGAGTGTGAAGACGACGAGGTCAAATTCGAAGACAATCTGGTTGATATAGTGCCGGGCGAGACGGTTATTATTGCTGTCAATGGTGCGGTGGAGTCGAGCGCCATCACAACGCGGTATCTTGGCATGATATAGGGAATAGGGGTTAGGGGGCAATAGTGAGTTTAAAAATTGCAATGCGTACAATAAAAGATAGCTACATCTGACAGCACATGTTTCGGTTTGAAGCACAATGGTCGAGTTGCTTCCTTTTGAAGACATCCATTCAATGCGCGATACTGTCTCCTAGCTTCAAACACGTCCGTAATCGTAGGTTCCTGCCTCCCAATACGCCACCACCACCCACCGCTCAAGCAGCGCCATGCTCTCCAACGCTCAAGTTGATACTATCAAATGCTCGTCTCATTCGAGACGCATTATTCAAGCTTCTCGTTCGGGCCTGCAATCAGAATCTTAATGACCTTGCCTTCGGCGACTTTGGCAAACGCCTGCTCCGCCTGCTTGAATGCGACGGTCTCGCTGACCAGCTTTTTCACGTCTACCTGTCCGTTGGCCACGAGCTCAACAGCGAGCTTGTAGTCGCCACTTCCATAACGGAACGAGCCCTTGGCGGTGACCTCCTTCAGGCACATGGCCATAATTGGGAAGTTGATATCGGACTTGCCCATGCCGCCCTGGACATATGTGCCGCCCATGCGAACCGTGTGCAGACTTGTCTGGATAGACGGCTCAGCGCCGCTGGCGTCAATGACCGCATCCGCACCGTCGGGGCAGCCGATCTCCTTCTTGATGTTGGCCGCATTCTCCTCAGCGCTGACCCGCTGTGAGATGTATGCGTGGGTGCTCGAGAAGCCCCGCGCAAACTCAAGCTTGGACTCCACAATGTCGACGCTGCACACTTTAGTGGCACCAAAGGCCTTCGCGACCGCCGCGCAGAGCAGGCCAACAGGCCCCGCCCCCATGACTACGACGCTCTGCCCGGGCGTTACCGCTGCCTGCTTCACGATGTGAACAGCTACAGCCAGGGGCTCGATAAGAGCACCCTCCTGCAAAGACACATTGTCAGGTAGTCTGTAGCAGAAGTCGGCGGGGGCGGTCCAGAACCCGGTCAGGGTACCGTCGTACGGCGGCGTGGCGGCAAAGCGCATGTCCGGGCAGAGATTATACTTGCCCCCAAGGCAGGGGCCGCAACGACGGCACGGGTAGCCTGGCTCGAGGGCAACGCGGTCGCCTTTCTTCAAGGTCTTGACTTCATCGCCGACGGCCACCACAGTACCGGCGCTCTCGTGGCCCAGCACCATGGGGTCCTTGACTACAAAGTGTCCAATGGCGCCATGCTTCCAGTAGTGCACGTCGGAGCCGCAAATGCCGGTGTAGTTCACGCCGACCAGGACATCATGGGGAGATTTGATCGAGGGCACAGGCCGGTCGGCGAAGGAGACTGAGTTGGGCTTGTCGAGGATGAAGGAGAGGTTCTGCGCAGTTGGAGATGTATCAGCGAACGGCACCAGCAAAGAACGGTCCACTGATATGGTTTGTAAGTTGCCCTTGCTTCGTGATTGAGCTCTCGTCAAACCACGGGGTCTTTACTTGTCCACAACCATACGTAATGCACCATCGTGTCACAGCACACTTCAATCAACGCCACCATGCAGTTTTTGAACAGAAACCATGATCGCGGTGAGATAAGATCTTCTTACACTGGCGGAATTGGGATCCATGGCGAGAGGAGGTCTGAAATCGTAATGAAAAGACTTGTCCTCTTGATCAAGCAATGTAGTGATCAATATGCACAGAAGAGAAAGGACTTTTTCGACCAGGCAAGGTTCGACGAGGTTGAAGTTAAAAGAGTCTACGCAAGCAAGTTCGACGACAGGAATACGAACCGGCAGAAATCAAAACAGAAAAAGTGAATAAGTCCAAAGTGTGCCCTACCGCCGCGGTCGGACGTAATCAAGTGATATGCCTGCGTCTACCTCATTCGACCGCGTAGGAATCGTCCTGAGAAGCCCCTCTCTTCCTCGTGGAGGTCTTTGCAATAGGAAGGCCAATGACCTACATCACGATGATGGCAGCTGGACCCGCGGCGCGGGGGAGGTTCAGGGGGGGCAACCCCACTAGAGCTAGCAGTTGCCTTGGGCTTGATAGGCCACTGAGATGGAACTCCATTACGCCATGGCGCTGATACTTGGGGGGAGCTTGGAGCTTTGGAGCTTCTAGATTTTTAGAGAGACCCAGGCTAGTTGCTTTTACCCGCTTCATATAACCGCACCAATCATTTTACACGCTGAGGGGTCCTCGTGAAAAACGCCAGTGTCCACTTTCTCGTGACAGTAACAGTGAACAAGCCCATCACTCACCGCTGGGAGATTTGACGGTCTTTACCGAGGGAAATCTAGAGAATCCCGGATACCCTATTTTGAGCTGGACTGATAGAGGTCGCTGAACCTGGACGCCTGCTGAAGCAATGTAGTCGGCGCATCGTACTCGACCAGCATCCCCTTGTCCAGCAACGCGACCTTGTCATACCGAGCGATATGCTTGAGTCGGTGCATGACAGCCAGGACAGTGCAGGTTTTGAATTCTGTGTCGATGATTTCCTGCATCACAGCTTCTGTCCCGTCATCAACGCTGCCATTCGTTAGTAGTGCAACAACTTGTCGTGGCGTATCCAAATACACACCTGCTCGTAGCCTCGTCAAGAATCAAGATGTTACTTTTGCGGACCATGGCGCGCGCAAGACACAGCAGCTGCCTCTGCCCTGCGGACCAGGCTGCAGTGTCGATTACCTGACTGAGTCCACCTTGCTCCTTGACGATGGTCCAGAGTCTGACCCGCTCAAGTGCGCAGGTGATTTGCTCATCAGAGGCAGTACCAAAGGGGTCAAGGTTTAGACGAATCGTTCCCGGTAGCAGGAATGGGTCTTGTGGAACGACGTTGAGGTGCGAACGGACATCAGTACAGGACAGATTCGCGACATCGACCCCGTCAACCACGATCTGTCCTCTTTGCGTCTCGATCATTCGCAGTAAGGCCAGTATCAAGGAGGTCTTACCACTGCCAGAACGGCCGCAGATTGCAACGTGCTCTTGAGGCTTGATTTCCATGGAAACCCCCCTCATGACTGGCTCTGCGTTGGGTCTGTGGGATCATTGAGCTGTGAGAACCTCCACATCAATAGAGATCGACTAACCTGTGAGCAGCAACCACGGCTTTGAAACCCAATTGGCCCGCCTGTGGCCAATTAGGAGCAACCTCAATCTGTCCACCCTTCTCCTCTTCAGACTCGGTCTCGTTGACAAATCGCTTCACACGCGCCACTGCCCCGATGCTGGATTCCATCATTGTCCACATCTGAATAAGCCGCATCAAGTTCGTGCTAAATGTAATTACCATGACGAGAGAGACACCGACGCTTCCTGCGCTAAATTTATCCCTCCAAGTCACCACAATAGCTAGGAGAATAACTGCTATGCCAGTGACGACCATATCCATCACGAACGACAACCAATGCTGGATGCAGTACTGCAGGTAGGCGGGCCTCTGCGAGCTGTCGATGAAGCGATAATTGCGTTCTTGATAATGTTTCTGCCAGCCAAACGCGCGTATTGTCGCAGCACCGGCCACAGATTCGATGAAGTGGGTGTACAGCGGGGCTTTTGCTTCGATCTCAAGCAAACGGACTTGTCGTGAGGTCTGTAGGTAGAAGGACTGAAGGACATACAGTACTGCAATCACGAAGGGCATAGTCACAGCAAGGTACTGCGAGAATACTAGCAGAATTATGCCTTTGATGATGGTAGAAAAAGCGGCTGTTCATATCCGTTAGAAAGGTGCTGTATGGTGCGTGGAATGAGGAAGCCTACTCACTCGTGATGTAGTTTACCATGTACATAGGAAGATTCATATCTATCAGTTCCATATCTTGACTAAAGCTACATAATCAAACGTTAGTATAATCCATGGCGATTTACTGTTGTTGAATTACCGGTTGGTCAATGATCCTGTATCAGTTGAAGTGAAGAACCGAAACGGAGCACTGGCTGGTCAGTGGATGATTGCATACAAGACATCAAAGCCCATCATACCTTAGAGTAGCCTCTAAAAGGTCAGAATGTAATCGGTACGCCGAATTTGCTAGTATGGTTATAAATATAAACCAACAGGCAATGCAGGCGAGCAAAAGTCCTGTTAGACTGAGTGCGACGTAGACGCCCATGTACATGCCGACATTGGCATTCGGCTCAGCAGCATTTGCTTCCGACCACCACTTCAACCAGACCGCTGCGGAACAGAATCAGTTTCGCCTGTTCAGTTGAGAGACTGAAGGGACCCTTACTAGGAAACTCGCTACAGAAGACCCAAGTGCCGATAAAGAGCACGGATACCCCAACGACAGAATATCCGGAACTTGCAAAATAGTATCCATACACAGAAAAATCGCCGTTCTTGCGTCTTGTGTCCCAGGCTGTATCATCCGGTTCATCTCTGAACTCCGCTGATGCTGTCGATTCGGCAGTTGTACTGCTTACGCGCGCCACGTTGTCTCTGTCAGAGTCGCAACAGTCGCCAGCTTCCTGCAGGTGTAGGCCAAGTTTCGATACATATCCACCGTTGTTTAGGAGAGAATCGGGACTTCCGGTTTCTATGATCTTGCTATCCTGGAGCGCAATGATACTGTCAGCCAGCTTCATAAGCTTGTCTAAAGAAGTCAGCTTTTTCATCCCAATATCGGGCTTTCTCAACCACCTACGGCTGTGCGTAGCTAGGAGGACCGTCGTAGATCGTGCACGGAAAAGACCGTCGTTGCCCAGAAGCCTACGTGATACAGCATCGACTGTATGCGCATCCATGCCACTGAATACGTCGTCTAGAAAGACGATGTTCTTACGTGAGTAGACTGCTCGGGCCAAAGCCTAGATGGTGTTAGTGTCAACAGTATGAAGCACTGGGCCGGAGCTTAGCTCACAATGCGCTGTTTCTGCCCACCGCTGAGGTTCAGCCCTTTGCTTCCAACCAGTGTTCGGTCACCTTTATCCAGCTCTTGCAGATCTTGGTCCAGATTACACGCAAACTTTACGGTACTGTACCAATCTCTATCGTATGGAGTCACGCCAATGATGTTGCTGCGTATCGTTCCATTTTCGAGCCAAGGCTGCTGCGAACAGTACGCAACCGAGGATAATCCCTTCCAAGGATTTCCCTGCGTACTGAATGTTTCACCCAGCAAGCTTTCTAAGAGTGTAGACTTGCCGCTTCCCACTGCCCCTACCAGGATGGTAATACTCCCCCGAGCAATGTCCATACTGATGTCATTCAACACCGAAGACTTGGATCTGCCCCAGGAAAAGCTTTGGGACTCCATGATAACGGAATATTTATTATCGCCTTGGGTGGGCTTTGATGTAGAGCGAGAGAGTGGTTCAAGACCAATCGCTGATCCGTCCTGCATCCTAGTGACTGCTGTGTCAGGGTTAGTACCTTGCGGTGCGCAGTTGCAGTATTCTTGGATTCGTTCAAAACTGCCGACGGACTTGAAGAGCTCAGGAACATTCTGTATGAATATTATAACTGGGGTTATGAGCAAGTTGATCAAGGTGATGGAAGTAAACGCCTGTGCCGTAAGGAGAGATCCGCTCTTCCAGTACACCGACATAACCACATAAACGGCAAATGTCGCAACGGGGGCGAGGTTGATCGGGGAGTTGGCTAAGTACTGAAATAAGCATCGTGCTCATGCAAGAAACAAGGCAAACAAATACCAAGACTTACACATCAGTATTAAGTAGACAAGTAGCTTTCGGTACCTTTTTGAGGTTTCAATCTCGGTTTTTCGCAATCCATGGACAATGTTTGACATGACTCGAGAAAGTCCGAGCATCTTGACCGCTTTCATGTCATCCAACATACTTGAAGTGACACGAAGGCGATCTTGGACTCGTTCGATCCACTGCTTCTGAGCACTTTTCGCTGCCCGTGTCAAAGGATGTGTCGCAGCAAAGAATACTATATTTGATCAGTCAGCTTGTGTTCTCCCCATCAGGAGCAATATCAAGAGGCTTACTAATAATGATTGCAACAGGGGCAAGTCTTGATTACATTGCATGTCAGCCAATCTCTCATTCTCAACGATGCGTTTCGTTGGGATGTAATGGAGCTTTGCACGTCGGCGCCGTCAAGCTTGACCTGAAACCTGATCATACCCCAGAGAGCTCGATGTGCATCACTATTGACGTACTGATCTCCAAATTGAATGGGGTATGAGACCGAGGACTTACGCAGCTAATGACACTTGATCTACTAAAAGCCAGATCGCGATCCCAATGTCAAGCAGGCAACCCCAGACCTCGTGAGCGACTCGCACACTTTGACCAATCCGTTCGATATCAGTGCCCACCAAGGCTATAGCTGTGGTTTCGCCAAGGTCAACTGCTCTTGCTTTCAACGTTTCTTGGTAAACTAGCCCGATGAGCCCCCCTTTCAGTCTGGTCACCCAGCGAGTATTTTGGTATTGATATATCGCCTGTGATGTCTAGTCTTTCTCGTCAGCTGGAACGACAACCATTAGTCAACGTAAACCCTTACCGCCATCCCCAAGAAAACCAAAGCCCACGCACCGATCAAGCCTTTGCCGTAATTGGCATCAGGTTGAGTCTCGCCGACATAAGAAACCGTCGTGTCAATCAAAAATGGCTGTGTGAAACTGAAAGCCGTCTTGCAAAGCCGAGGAATGACTGCTGACAAAAACGAGGGAAGGTAGCTGCGCATGCATGCCTTCAGAAGACTGTGCTTCTTTTGATGGTCATCTGTTCTCGTTAACATGGGTGCAGTGGGCATCCAATAGGAGATGGGGACTTACAACCACCCCAGGTCTTCGCCAGCTTCGCGCGCAACACTTTGCTCTCTAGCCGGGTGTCCAGACTTGGCAGATCATCCAAGGTAATGATTCTGGCGTACCCGGTGCGGAATGTAGCGAGAAGCCATGCGAACGCTGTCCTGATCCAAACACCGCTATACTCTTCTGGAGCACCAGCACGCTTATCTTTTGCCAGAGAGGATTTCTTCTCGATTGATTCCAGTATTAAAGCGATGCCTGTAAGAATAAGTGTCGCCGTCATCACGCTTGACTCTCGAGAACCATTGCCAATGAGCCACAAAGTCCTAACCCTCGCTATATCAACAATGGTCAGGGCAGAAAGGTATAGGCTCAAAAGAGTGGATGGGCGAAGCGAGCGCTGATGGTCCATGTACGAGAGCCAGGCGGCAGCTGCAGTTCCAACCACAGAGAGCACATCCGCGCTTGACGATGCGGCAGTAGTGAGGTCTTCATTCTGTGATCTGAGAGCAAGAAACACCACCTGTGTTATGAGGACGCCCGCCAAAGCGGTCTGTGATATGGGCTCAGCTCAGTTTTGGTATTAAGTTCCAAATAGAAAGTTCCTACCAGTTTGCTCCCTAACAGCTTCGATCTCACGGAGCAGCTCGCAGACCTCCTCGCCAGGAAAGTAACGTGAGGAGGTATTAGCGCTAGGAACGCAGCGACGGGCAGGCTTGCAAAGACAACATCCTCGAACAAAAGTGTAAAGTCAAAGGAACGGCAGCTGACATCGACTCGAGGACCAAAAGTCTTGTCACTAGCGGGAAGGCAGAATTCCGGTGCCATTGTGATGCTTGCCTGTCTGTATGCCACAAAGGTGCAAAGCCCAACTCAAGGGCTGGAGATGACGGCGGGTGATGGGTCAATACGGGTGGGAGAATCATGTAATGCGCATCTCTACGCGTGGTCGCCGCCGTCTTCGAATATTTGATGACGGCTTACGAGAGCGGAGGATTGTGATTGGAATGTTTGCCTACTTAAGTATATGTATGACTGGTTGCGTACACCACCTATGCCTCCGTTCATGCGCGAATCAGTCATCAACATAATTCATCACCAATGACTCCGAACTGCCAGGTTCAGCCGTGGGGCCAGCAATCCGATAAGCAGACAACACAGCACTGGTCAATGAGGCACAATACTGTCCGACTTGGACCACGCGTGTCGCAACCCCTTGCCCGACAAGCCACCGATGAGACTAGTTGACAAGGGACGCGAACATTTGGCAGATGCCTAGGAAGAACGTCGCACATGAGACACCCGATTGGTTACATGCAGGCCGGGCGACGAGCGCGTGGTATTCCGAACCCGAGCTCCGACTT
The DNA here is from genome assembly GCF_022829205.1 of Neoarthrinium moseri. NCBI lineage: Eukaryota > Fungi > Ascomycota > Sordariomycetes > Amphisphaeriales > Apiosporaceae > Neoarthrinium > Neoarthrinium moseri. The sequence continues at coordinate 56,949 of NW_026055203.1, read as the reverse complement.
GCATCCCACGTTTACGAGCTGCTTTGTCGCTACACAACCTCGACCGACCCCTCTGACCTCTGCAACTTAGTGGGGCTGAAGGTCGAAGTACACCGCCTGCCCCACTAAGCAGACTGGGCGACCCAGCAAAAAGTATCCGTAATGGCAGAAAGAACCCACCTACCTACCTCTGCCGAGATTTTTTTTTCCTGTCTCCTGCAGTGCCGTGTAAGCTACGATGACAGTGCTGAAGCAGGCAATTGTCTAATACTTCCTTGCTGTAGAGCTTCACCGTAACAGCCATGGACCTCCTCAAGGTCCTTTCACGAGGGACAAAGAAGACGCCGAAGTCTGCAGACACGCTTGCGCCGCCCTCCAAACCGAGCAACCCCCAGCTATACCACGATGCGACCCGCGGCGTGAAGCGGAAACGCAACGAAGAGGCGCTCAACGTCGCCTCCAAAGACGACGAACAAGACATCGACTTCTTCGCACCACCCGAGAACAAGAAGCCTGCAGCTGCCGCGACGGCCACCCAGGACATTCCCAAGAGCTCCCAAGGTGGACCGAGCCCGCAACTCCTTGACCAGGACGAGATTCGACAAGTCCTTCGGTCGCACCGCCTGAAATTTACCCTGCTATCCAAACACGAGAACGAAAAGTCCAAGGTCAAGAAGCCCAAGCGCAAAGCGCAGGTGCAGCAGAAAGGCAAAGAGAAGAAGTCCCTGTACCCTCAGCCTTTGGTCAGCTTCAATGAATTGCGGTCGACCTACAACATCTCCCCGCGGCTGGTCGAGAATCTGGCCAAGCAAGGTTTCAGGCTACCCACTGAGCCTCAGCTCGCCACCCTGCCGCTGCTGATCGATTCGAGTCTTGCGCTACGACAGGCCTTGCCTGAGGGTCTAGAGATGCCCACAGACAAGCCCGTGAACCTCCTTGCGGTGGCACCGACTGGAAGTGGGAAGACACTGTCCTTCTTGATCCCGATTATGAATGCGATTCTGCGGCGCCGAGCGGGAGGTGCTCAATCTAAAGGTCACACTCTCGAAGCTCTCGTGATTGCACCGACCCGGGAGCTTGCACATCAAATTGTCACCGAGGGGCAGCGACTGTCCGAAGGCATGGGAGTGAAGATCGTGGGGTTCAAGAAGGGAATGCGGATCACAGCAGAAGCCGGGACGGCGGAATCGGCCCATGGCGACAGTGCTCTCGACGAAAGTGACAATGAAAGCGACAGCAAAAGCGAAGATGCCGCGAACTCGAATGAGTCTGAGGAGGAAGAGGAGGAAGAAAGCGAGGCGGATTCAGCGAACCGACCAGTAACAAAAGCTGATATATTGGTCACGACACCCATGTTACTTCTCAACTTTCTGAAAAAAGGGACCAAGTCGAAAAGGACATTACCGACAGTTCGATCGATCGTTCTTGACGAAGCCGACGTCCTGCTTGACCCCCTATTCCGGGACCAAACACTTGGCTTGGTGTCATCTTGCATTCATGAAGACCTCCAGTTCACGTGTTGGTCTGCCACCATGGGGTCAAACATAGAGGCTTTCCTATTGGAGACCCTTTCGTCGCCCAACTCCAACTCGTCCATGGCTCCCTTGGTCAGGTTAGTGGTTGGACTAAAGGATACCGCGGTGCCAAGTGTCAATCACCGACTACTCTTCACTGGTGACAACGAACGAGGGAAACTCTATACATTGCGACAGCTGCTTCATCCTAGTTCTTCCAGCTCCACCATTCCGGACATGCGCTTGCCGTTCCTGGTCTTTGTGCAGACCATTGAGAGAGCGACTTCGCTGCACGACGAACTCAAGTTTGAGTTTCCTGCCGAGGCTGGAGGATCCTCACGGATTGCGACTCTCCACTCGTCCCTTTCCGAATACGCTCGATCCAAGATCATAGCACGATTCCGGGCTGGCGAGATTTGGGTACTGATCACGACCGACTTGCTAATGCGTGGGATTGACCTGCGTGGCGTCAATGGTGTTATCAACTATGACATTCCACTCTCTGCAGCAGCGTACGTCCACAGGGTCGGTCGAACTGGCCGGGCTGGTCACGAAGGCGGTGTTGCGGTCACATTCTACACCAAGGAGGATCTGCCTTACCTGAAGAACATTGCCAATGTAATTTCCCTCAGCGAAAAACAGGCCGGAAAGGGCAGCGAGGAAGGAATTCCGAAGTGGCTCATGGACGCACTGCCAAAGGTAAAGAAGGAGGACAGGAAGAAACTCAAGGAGAGAGGTGTGGAATCCCGGAGAGGAACTAAAGCCCAGGTTACAACCAAGAGTGCTTGGGAACGGAAGCGTGAGAATAATAAACGAGGCGCGATTGCTGGAAGCAAAAAGCGCAAGCTCGAAGAACCAGAGGCTGGTAACGATAATGGGCAGGATAGCGAATGGGGTGGGCTTGACGATTGATCAGGTTCTCAACAATATAGCAAAGCGTCTCGAGATTCTTAGAGGGGAACGGGAGCGGGTGTCGATTGATGGATTAACGCTCATCCAAGCTTCTATTCTTCCACAGACATCCCCGAAGGCATTGCTTCTGAGCTCACAATACTTCTTTACGGCTTTATGCCTGAGGCACAGGTTTCGGTACTACGACAATGTATAGTGCTTCAAACGAAGAATAGTGTCATTAATGATACATTATGTGTGGACCAGAGGTTGATCCATGAGTCTAATATACGAAACAAAACGCCAACGATGATCGCTGTGTATAGATTATGAACTGAAAAGGAAACCCCCAACTTTAAAGCATCCTCTACTTGCACCGAAGATATCGCACTTAGATGCCGTCGCCAATTTGGTCTTCAACTGTTAGCTTACTGTCATGAGCTGCGACAAGAGCACAAACTACTTACCAACGACATCCGCACTAGACCAGGTGTCCCAGTCTTGACAAGTCTGACTCATGAAGCTAGGAATGTCACCGTACTTCATGATGTCGTCGGGTCTCTCAAGAACTATCCAGGCGAAGCCAGCAGCCACGTGCCAGGCAATGTGACCTGAAGATTGTCAGTATGAGCTATGATAGACTCGGTGAAGGATACTTACAGTGAAGAGGCCAGATGCCTGGGTTATCTTGGTTCCACTGGATTACCATGTAGTGTCCAGGGAGCAGCATTTGGACATCGCGGCGCTGCGGGTTGTTTGGGTTTGTGATGCTTCCGTCCCAGCAGTTCCCATACAGGCCGGAGCTGCCGCTGCCGCTATCACTCCCATCACGCTTCACGGCCTTATCGCGGGCGTAATTCATATGCACACCAGCACCGGGCTGACCGACCGGCCCACCAGGAGGGCCGTGGCCGACCTGACCAGGTCCTATACCTGCGGCACTGGCCATGCCCCCCGAAGTATCGCCCTGCGTGTCTGAGCCCACGGTATCGCCGCCACATGGGCCCTCTTGCAAGACCCAGAAGTTGTGGCCGTGGAGATGCATGGGATGAGGCTCGGCACCGGGGTTCTCGATGACGAAGCGCAACGAATTGTTGGATCCATAGTTGTGCACGTTCTGAATGTACGGGAACGTCAGGTTGCCCTCCTCCGCGTTCAGCAGCTGCGGGGTATTGTAGTCGACGCGGAACGTGCGGTCGGCCATGTACCAGAGATCGGCAGTGCCGTTGTCACGCAGCTCGATCGGCACAATCTCCGTCACGTCCGGATCGCCGGGCGTCATCGGGAAGAAGGGCACCGTCTGGGACAGCGGGTCGTTCCCGCAGTAGTCGTTGTAGGCATCGGCGTTGGCAACGGACGCGGGCGCCTGAGTCCGGTCGGCGTTCTCGTAGAAGATGGCGGCCAGAGCCAGGTTGGAGTCCGGCTTGCTGGGCGAGCAGTTGGGCGGTTTGAAAGCACGCAGCCAGATTGAGTCGGTAGAGCTACCGTTTGCCTGCACCACGACATCGGTGCGCTGCCCGGCGGCGAGCGTGACCGTGTCGATCACGTACGGCTGCACGGGCACGAAGTCGTTGGCGATCACTGTCATGCTGTGGCCATCAATGGATATCTTCTCAACCGCGAAGGCCGATGGGTTGATGAGACGAAGTCGGATAGACTTGCCCGAGGTGAAATTGAAGGAGGCCAGCGGCGCATCGTTGTCGCCGAAGGAGTTCTTCCCGTTGATCAAATTGTTGTCCGAGGATGTCACCTCCACATTCTTGGCCAGAAAGCCGGCCTCGATCTCGGTGTAGTACTCATGGAAGTAGTCCGAGACGATGACAGGGCCAAGGTCAAGGTCGTAGTCCACATGATTAGGTCCATACACAACCATCGGCCCGGTAAGGCCACTGGCATACTGTGATTCCCAGTGTGAATGGTACCAAGAAGTTCCGTATAGATCTGGCTTGAACCTGTAGGTATACGTAGAGCCAGGAGCAATGGGACACTGAGTTATTCCAGGGACACCGTCTTGCCATGGTGATTCTTGTTGTAGTGTGCCGTGCCAGTGAATAGCTGTTCCTTCATTATCGATGTTGTTGTGAACGGTGACTGAGACGAGTCAGCGATGACTATATAGGCAGCCAAGTGTTGAACACTTACTTTCGAGCCAATCGCCCCAGTTGGCCTCCACCAAAGGTCCTGGGAATTGACCATTGATGAGAAGAAGTTCATTTGGTACGCCATCAGGTGAACCAGTTTGTCTTGTAATCGTCCAGTCATATGTACGCGTGACACCTGTGTCTGGGCGGGATGAGTAAGGGTCTGTATTTGTAACATTCATTCCACCCCATGGCAGATTCAAGGTCTGATTGACTTGGGCTCCAATGAACTTCGGTAGGAAAGCGGCCTCCGGAGTGCCAAGATTGGACATAGCTAGCCATGTTAGTATATCGGCTGGTGCAGAACGATTGTGTAATATACTTACACCCAGACCCTGCGATTTGGAATGCAGCTACAAGCCTTGAAGTAAAGCCCGCAGCTACCACCCAATTGAAGGCCGAAGCCATTTCTTCTTATAAGGAGGGGCACTGATATACTTGGGACGGAGAAAGATGTGCTGATAAATATATAAGTATAACAGTTATGCAAGTCTATGCAGGACAGATGGACTCTTGGAAGTGTTGAATCGGGGAATTCTATGAAAAGAAAGAATGCCAAGACAGATAATAAGACAAATTGGCAACGGCAGAGACCCTGTGAGAATATATATCAGATATTGCCCAAGCCAGACGCGACGTATAGACTTCCTGAAGTGACTGGGCACCGACTCTATCGCTCCTTCGAGGCGCCGACCTGCCGACCACAAAGTCAACTCGGTGTTCTGGCCACACGCCGAGACCAACCTGCATGTGCCATCCGTAGTGGTGTCGCGGATGAAGAGAGAGGAAAGCCTTCTGTGAAGTCGTCAGCAAGGTTATTGCTAGCAGTAGAACGGCTGAGCGGCCCATCAGGCCCACGTCAAGCTTCGGCTAGGGCATCGCAGAATGTCTTACACCGCGGCGCTAGCATCGGGGACTCGTGATTTTGCCGCCGACCCCCTTCATCCCCGAGGATAACTTCCAACTGTGGTTTCAGATAAGGTGGCATGGCCTTATCTCATTGATTCATCACGAATGCCGCATGTATATTCACATTGTGGACTGTCTGCCAATGTGCTGGTACAAGTCAGGCTGATGATAAGGCCGCTTTCTGGTGGTCTCTAAATTTAGGCGGGATGGGTCAGAAAGATGACATTAGACTTCGGCCCAGGGGCTGTGATCTTAGGTCCTTCGACAAATTTGGAAGCAAAAAAGTGCTGACAGGGGGTTTCCAGGGTCTCGGGTCTCGGCCGCTAAGATTTGTACAATGGAACCGACTTAAGGTTACGATCGCGCTGAACTTAAGCTTTCCGTGAGAAGGTCGGTTACTGAATTTGGCAGTCCGCGGGTATCATCGTGCATGCCATGGCTGCCGACTTGCAAAGTTGTGGATGGAGAAAGTTGGTGGCGAACTGTGCACGGAGGACCTGTGTTGGTTCTTGACGTGCCATCGGCGTGTCCATATCCCGTCATGGAGGGTTATGTGCACGATACAGATTATGTCGCCAGTTTCTTCCCCTCTCAGGCCTAGAACGCCGATGCTTTCAAATACCTAGGTTAGCAATCTCGGAAGAGTGATATGCATTTCAAGAGGACTTCGCACTGATGTGTTTAAATTTGCCGTTCCTTGCTGAACTAGGTTTGATCGTACTTATGAAGAGAAGATATATGAAGAAAGAAAACATTCTGCCCGATAGGGTGCTCCATGAGCAAGCTACTGGGATATTGGAGATTTTGTCAATAACTACAATGTCATCCGGGCTGCATTAACCAACTTACCACAACTGTGCCACCAGGCGTGAGACTTCTCGCCATAACCCAACGAACCCACTTACGATACAACTCATACTTACCAGCATTCAAGTAGCCTTTCCATAACACAATGATGTATCTAGTTTACATTATTGGGCCGAATATCAACGACGCATTGTAGTGAACGCTTTATAGTTTCTTCTCTAGGGAACATAACCAGGGGAGGGGGGTTCTTTCCCCTCGGTGCTGTGTACCTACTGTCTGCTACAGATGGTGTAGTAGCGTCAATTGAGGCGTATAAACTTACGTTGGTAGTTGTTCACTTCTGCTGGGCCTGCAGTTGAAGATCCGCACAGGGAGTTGGTTTAAGGCCGTAAGTACGCCACCGGCCTTCCGGCCTTGATACGTCCTAACTTCTATAGTCAACATCGTGACTGATTATTACTATGCAACCCTTCCAAGATTTCAGGGACTGTACCACCTTGAAACTATCATAATTAGTCAAAGAATATAAGTTATATCCTGGGACTGGAAACATGTGACGTCCTCTGTTCTGGGGTTGACACCAAATTCGTGTGTTACACAATTTACCACCAAGTGATATACTTTGACACGGATGTTTTTGCAATCTTTATTAGGGGCCTAGGCTAGCTATGCACTACACATTGTACTCATAGGGTCTTTGCCACCATCTTCATATGAACCTCTTAGGCTATACAACATTGTAAGTTCTCAGTGCCACTTGTATGAATGTAGGATAGGATCTACTCACTCCAGTAGAAGCCACCATCGTTGTTGGCCATGCGCTCGCTCAAGTTGAGGTCAGAGTCCTGCCACTCGCCCGACTCATTGCGAAGTCTGGCGCGAAGGACGCAGACAGGACCAGCACCCTCAACGGAGACGGAGATGTCCTCAGCCGAGTCGGCAAAACCTAATGACGCGTGAGTTTGCTGTGTTCCTGAACATTCAAGCTGTCTTCATTGAGCTTACCAGCACTATCCCATGCGAAGCGACCTGCGAGCGTGCATATTAGCAATGGCTCTAGCCAAACTATTGAACGATAACTTACCGTTGTCATTGCCAATGTGGTCGTTCAAGTTGATCTCAGCATCAACCCACTCGCCATCGACTCTTTGCAGGCGGGCGCGGAGGATGTGGCGGTCCTCAAGACGAATGTCTTGGCTCGTAGCGAAGAAGTTTCCAGCCATTGTGTATGATTTAGAAATTTGATAATGGTGAACAGGAGAAACACAGAATCGAACGAGGAGACAGAGTAGCCTGACCACCTTTTATAGGCAGAAGTGATGGATCTCCCCCATACTCCACCTTGGTCCATAGTCAAGACCTAATGCGTAATGCAGCCTCAAGCTGAAGCATGTCAGGTCAGGTCTACATCCTACGCCTCAGTTGCACTCTTTGGCCCGTCGTCATTGGCGGCTTCCCCTCGTACGGTGGCTGATCTTAACGAGCACAGGGTCCACGTAACAAGGACACCTCTCCATAATGCTGCCGTGTCATTCACGTGCAGCGGGAATATGCTCGTAAGGCCTTCTGGTGGTCCGGGCGATATCGAACCCCTCGTTTCTGGTGTCGATGCTACGAGTGACCGCAGCAGCGGAATGGTGTCATATCTCGGTTACCCCTCTCGAAGACCTGTGCCCAGGCCCGCCAGAGTGCTTGTTGAGGCTGTTGCTCTACAAGATCAGCTGCACAATTTTGGCAATCCGTCCCCGCATGGCGAGTGAATGGGCACATTGACCCATCACGAAACCGAGCCGGTGTTCTGGCGTGGGGTCCGCCAGGGGTGTGGATCCAGTCCGGCCAGGGGCCGGCCAGGCGGTCAAGATCCAGCCCTTTAGAAGGGCTGAGATGGGCGAGCTAAGGCCTGTCAGTTTCTTTGGTCTTTCACATCTGGCTGGTGTCAAACGGCTGATCGGCAACGGAGGCAATCGTGAAGTTGCACAAGCATGGCATAAGGGTCGCGTAGATGCAGGAAGGGTCGTCCTAATACCAATAGAGCCCCGTTGCCCCGAGCCACTTTATAAACCGGCTCCATCGGCTTCAATCAATGGCTCCACTTCATGCTCGGCACCGCCTTTTCACCGGAGCGCTCAACATTGACACGTTGCGATGTCAAGGTCCACTCCATGAGGGCATCTGTCAATATTACGAGAGGGGCCATGACCCAATCCACCTCTGGTGCGTGGTGGGCCAAGCAGTGAGGCAGCCCATACCAAACATTGGGCTTGGTACTGTCATCAATCGCAGGGCCCGTTCGATCTTTTGTCCTCCCATGATAAAGATATGGTGACTTGAAAATCCGCTGGTTCATTAATCTATTATTACATACTCCAGGGTGGCTCCTGCGCCACAAGTGCCACCAATAGTACCTTGTTATCTTACATATCGATCGTCGCTAAACCATCAACGATGTCGATCGTTTGACTGCCATACCGGTCCCCTCATTGCACCAACTAGTAAACATCAAGTGGCTTGCAGCGTTCGATGGAAATAGCTAATACCCAATACCTTAGCGCTACTCGCCCCCAAGCTTGTTTCCAATACTGCAGACTGGCAACCTCGATGCCCTTTGGAGCACCTCTCGGGAATGCGGCATGCGCTGCAAGGTTTGGCTTCATATGGACATATGTAATACATATGTAAGCTTCTGCAGGGCTCGTCTTGTCAGAATTGCCAATAAGCAACCAGCGAACGGTTCAGGCGAAATTGGTGTGCATTCGTGCCTCCTACACTGGTAACGGATTATCATGTATCATAGTCAGCAGGCATGATCCGCTGGTAGTTGATGCGGGCGCCGCCAGGCATGCAGGTAGAGTTCCAGTTGCCAGTAAGAAGTACCAAGAGAGCCTGATTTTGGAATGAATTCGTGACCCTGAGCGAATTTTCCACTTTGCTGCAAATGACACACCAGATTCAATGGCCTTGAGTCAATCAATTCGACGCAGGGAGTGGTCCAGATGAGAATCCCGATGGTACCTAGTGTCTTATTATCGTGTGTTGATCAGAATGAGTTGAAACAAGTGAGAGAGTTTGTCAAGTGCCCTCTGTCACGAGACAACTTCTTGTCTTTGCTCCATGGTTTCTTTATTGTGCATGAAGTAGAATTACTGAGAAAGTTATGTCGGGTTTGATGGCGGAAACCACTTCAACAATGATATGTTCATTACCTACAGGACAAGCCCCGGAGGGAGGTTTGCCTCAACAGTACGGGTGTTAACCTTCTGGTCGATGCCGTCAAAGAGCTGCATTAAGCTTTCTTAATGAGCACACCCTGAATCCGAGGTAGACAGCTAAAATGATCTTCAGGCTCTTCAATAGCCTCTGGGTTCTCCCACTCTCCACTGTTAAGAATGTCGGCCAACACATTTCGTGTCATGTGGCATCCGACAAATGTGCTCCAAGCAGGATTCAACAAGGCTTTCTTCATGTTAGTCTCTCAGTACCATTCTCTAGATTCACGAGAGACATACCTTGCTCTGCAATCGTTAAACGGTTTTTACTCCATCCATGTTCCCAAAATATGAATTTTCCTCCAGGTTTTAGCAGCTTCCACAACTCCTTCATTACAGCCTTTGGGTCCTGCACTGCACACAGGACTTGGATGCATAGCACGGTATCCAAACTACCTTCCGTTATTGCTTCCTTTCTCAGAATATCGCTATCTTCAACGCTAGCAACTACAAGCTTATACTTATCTTGCAAGCTATGTTTTTCTAACTTGGCATTTATATCGGGTTTAAAGTGGGGGTTGGGTTCCACACCGTAAACATGACTAACACGAGAGGTATCAAAACGATGAATCTGATTGCCTGACCCAGGTCCTAGTTCGAGGACAACACCACTAGCGGCCTGTACAAGCGAGGGGACAATGGTTGTGTCTTCGAAAGCGATAAAACCGTCAGCTGCGCAGAATTGTCAGCCTGAAACCAAGTTGATGGCAGACACGGCAAGCAAGCAGGTTACAGGTTATACAGAGCAATTTTGCTAAAGCGGTATCTCGAACTTGCGATAGTCGTGCGAATGCTCCGAGACCATCACGACGTATTGCATCTAGTAAAGCTTCCCAGTGCACTATAGTGGAGGATTAGTAGAGCTGTGGAAGCGATAAATGACGAAGCCTTACGGCAAATAGAGAACCAGATCATGCCACATGGACGGGTAAAGCCAGCAAGTCGGCGACTTTGAGGCATAGCTTTTCAACGTGAAACGGCTGCGAGAATTTTGAATCTTTTCGGGAAAGGCAGGGGGAAAGAAAGGAGGCTGGCTGGTAACTAAGTGTAGGGATCAATCTGTGTAAGTGCAAAAGAATAGGTTCCTAGGATCTCGTCGTGGGGCACGACATCTCACCTCTGTCTCTCTCTATCTATTATCTTCGCACCTTATCGCTCACAGTTGGTGGCAGCTGAGGATGGATCCACTGCCACTGGCGCTCACATCAGGCATGCCTTCGATTGGCCACCACGATGTTCTTAGGGCTTATACAGGAGTCGACTCGATGCAGAGTTGCGGCACGGAATGGCACGTAGCATTGACCTTGTGATAAATGTATCGCTGAGTAATTTCTGGAGGAATCAATGCGTCTGAGTATCTCGCAAAACACATCCCTTGATAGCCCTGGCTTACTACACTGCTTACGGACAGCCATTCGCTAGACACCGTACATTTAATTCTTATCCATCTCTGCTCAAGTAGTACCGCGAAATGTAGGTCTACGGCACAACTGGTACAAGCCTGGAACTGTGCTTAGGACGGCCATCCATGTCCCAGTTGACGTGCCATTTCCTGATGCCGAGAAGATTCCTTTGGCGCCTGTTTCATTTTGCCCCAACCACTGATGCCCTCTGTCTGATCAAGCCTTGGCTCTATCAGATTAAGCATACCTGAGCAGGAAGCCGTCATTCTGTAACTTCTGGAACACTCCATCAGGGTCATAGTTCGCTGCTATATCCTGAATCCTCTGTAGATTTGGTCCTCCAAAGCTACGCATCACCTTCTGCGAGGCCCCGGCAAAACTCGGGCACAGGTAGTCGAGGAGTATACCCTTGTCCCGGGCCATCTTTTCCACGCCCTGAAGTAGCTCCTCATGAGCTTCTACTACAGCTGAGCCTTTTTCAAGATCCTTTGGCCATTCGGCAGTAAACACCCACCCTGTGAAGTTAAGATAAGTTAAGATTAAGTAGACAAAAATGAGCCATCTGGTAAGGCGCTTACAAGTCTGTGGGATCTTCTTCAATCCCAGCATATTTGCTCCCCTGTGCTCCCCCGCTTGAACAGCATGCGTCGACAGAGGCTGGATAGTGTAATGAAGCATGGCCCCGTCTGGTATTTTCTTTGAGATCCCTTGCCAAAGCTTATATACGTCGTCGTACAGCTCCTGAGAAAGCTTGGTGGTGAGGGTAGCAATCTTACGACTGTAAAGGTCAGTAAATGTTGTTACCTTCCGAAGGCCGGCACGTTGAGGCTTACTTGAGGGAAAAGGGCACATGACCCATCTTGCTAAGTGTTTCAACGAAGGAAAGAACGGTACCGTCGGTTTTTGGCAAAGGCGTGTTAATCTTGCTCGGGAGATTTTCCAACACTTCGAAAGCCTTAGGTCGTTCCGTGGGGCAGTCCGCGTACAATTGGAATACGGCGACAAAACCCATATTGTAGTTAGTGAATAGGTTGAGCTTAGGGTCCTTTTCCATCTCGTCCTGTACAGAGAGAGTTGCCGCATTGATGTTCATATAGTCAGACGGGTCATACATGTCAATGGTGAACTGGGCCTTGATCAATGGGTGTGTCTCAATGTCGAAACGAGTGACAATGCCTCCGACAACGTTAATGACTAACTTAGCGACATGAGCTTTCAACTAACCGAAGTTGGAGGTGCCGCCTTTAATGGCACGCCACAAGCTCTCGTTGATACTGGCGTTAGCTTCAACAATATTTCCATCGGCCAGAACAATCTTTCATCAAGGTTGTCAGCAAGCAACGCTCAACAGAAATACAATTGGAAATGTTCAAAAAGCCCACCTCGAACCCCTTAACATTGTCCGGTCCAGTTCCGTGGAGGCTGGGGAAAGGGGGATAACCGCCTATAGCTCGTTAATATTCTTGATTGCACTATGGGCAGAAACAATACCTCCAGTGAGGAAGCCCCCAAGTCCGACTTGGACCTCTCGACCACCGGTAGGCGAAAGTCCCTTCCCCTGAAGGTATTGGTAAACTTCTCCCCACGTGTTTCCAGGTCCAGCATGCAGGACACCGTCGCTATCCAAGGTTTTCTCGTTCAGTCCGCGCAGGTCGAATACCACTCCTGAGTCGTCAACACTGCTGAAGCCAACGTTGGGGTTATGGCCGCTGGATCGGATTGCGAATTTGCAACCTGTTTTCTTGATGATTGCAAGCGCGGAGGCAACTTCACCGGCACTATTCAGGGCGACGAAAGCGGTAGATGGCACCCAACAGGTCTGAGACCTTCAAAAGCCATTAGTGAGGAAGCACAGGGCAGTCAGGACTATCTACCCACCATGGCTGGTCTCGTTTGGACTCATACTCTGGCCCATCGGCAAGGGTTGTGACCTGCCCAGGAAATGCAGCCTTCAGCAGATCGCATGCCTGTGTAGCAGCGGCGGAAGCCATGGTTAAAGAAGGACTGGAGTTGGTGGGTCGTTTGGGAAAGTTGAGGACTGAAACTGAAGGTGGGTATCAAGCTGTATGGTCCCAAGTTGACAAGAACAGGAATCCCGTAGAGAGAGCACTGGAATAACATTGAATAGCTATGTTGGTACCATGCTGCTTGTTGGCTGCAGCTCCGATGCCTTAAAAAGTGCCGTACTCTTTGGTAGCGACCTTGCACGCTACCCCCTCTTCGCCTCCCTTGCTACGGCGTACGCTTAATTGGCTCGACCCGCGACCTGCAAAGTGCTCCTTCAGCTGCGCCGCATAGCGTCCGCAGGGTTACCATTTTGGCGTTGTTAAGGGATGATCCTACATATGCAAGTCTTATCATCCAGTGCATGAAGCTTATATCACATTGACACCGCAGCGCCCGCGGTGATGTAACGGCCATTCTACCGAGTCGGATTTTATTCTTATGCATAAGTTGTTTATCAGAATGTGCAAGAACCTTCTGGTATAAAGCCCCCATACAGTTTATGAGTGCAGACTTCTCGCCACCCACCCTGAGTGGAGAATAATGGGGGTCCTACCATATACTCGTTTGCGGGCACCGTCTGTTCAGTTGCTTCTGCAGTCTAGGCTCATCCCAAGGACTAGCACTGCTTGTTCTTGTGTCGTTTTGATGGAGGCATCCACTGCCGTCCCATTTTCCTACTTAAAGAAATCCGAATCCTATGTGAAGAGCGACATGATCCTCGTCGTGTGATATGTCTCAATTGAATTGAAGTCGTGTTTTATAGCTCTCTGAGGTACAAATTCCGTACAATGGAAACCGACGTCCTCGAACCAACAGCGTGGTTCTTTCCTACCGGCTGAAACTACTACGAGAGCGCAATGTGGGCCTTAAAATGGGAATATAAATACCAGCATAGAACGGGAAAGTCCTCCCCACAGGGAAGATACCATACAACCAAGGCCTCCCTCTACTTCTAGAGGAGGTTTTCGAGTCTGTCAGCCAGTGAATGGCCCTTCTTGATATGGAAAAGTGATGCCAAAACTTCTTCGATGCTCCTCAGCGCATCCAGATCTGATGCCCGAACTTCAAGCTTCTCATCAGCCAATAGGGAGTCGGGGTCATTGACGTATTTGAGCGCCGAGATACGAGACTCTTCCTCCCTCATATTCTCTGTGACATCTTTCAGTTGAAGATTCAGTGAGCGAATAGTATCAGAGTTAAGGCGACAGAATTCAGGATATGTCATGCCACCAGAGAGCCCATGCTCGATCCACTCGGAAGCGTGATTGGATAGTAGAACATCCAAAGTACTCTTGACCTTGAGATATGATCCTTCAAGATGTGTGAGGATTGTGCGCTCGTTGATGTAGGGGCGATTATTCAGAAAGCCACGCAACGTTGCGAGACACGCAGAAACTTGATCCTTCAGGCCATAAAGCTCACGTTTGAGTAGAGAGACTGCAGCGGCAGGCCTTGTTCCTCCAACATGCTGCAAGCTCTCACGACAAGGCGAGATAGACCCGGCGGGATCACCAACAATGGGCAAATTAGCCGTGTGGAACTCTTCGAAGTCTGCTTGCATTATAGGAATGAAACCGGACACTTGATCGTTGAATTCTCTCAGGGAGTTTCTGTACCCAACGAGATCTTGGAGGGCGGATGACGCAGAATATGTACTTGACGAGGAGCAATGCATCTGGCTTTGAAGCAGAGCCTGTAAGCCGAGAAGCTCGATCTTGAGGTCGGTCATCCACTCGTAAAGACATGGGTCGAGGGGAAGATCGACGGTGACTTGCTCTGGGTCCCAGTGCTTCGAATAGCCCTCCATAATAGGGCCAAGAGTACGAAGATGACGCCGGAGGCAGTCACATACGTTGTGGATCCCCTGCCGGATATCACGCGTTCCGTCCTGCAGATGACGGTGGCCGCCAAAGTGGAGGATGCCCACGATCTCGCCGATAAGCTTGATCAGCGAGGTCGAGACTTTGTGAAGAAACGTGGGATCCATGTCGACATCCAGATTATCGGCTAGGTGGTGCGCATCTGTTCTGTGAGGCGAGGCACTGGTGACGAATTTGTCTAGGCCATGATGCGGAGCGGCGGCTGCGCCGGGGTCCAGTCCTCCGTTGTTCTCTGCGGCCTTCTCTTTCCCTTTAGCCTTGGAATCTATTGCTAGTAATGCAAACCTCTCGGAAACCGTAGCTATGGGGCTGTCAATGGTCGGATTCGGCATGTCAGAGTGGGCGCCGGCACCACCGGTGACCTCGATGGCATCTTCGGATGTGGGTAGGGAGACAACGGAGAAGTTGTCGTCAGGAACCTCCTCCCAATCGTCGGAGATGGCATCGTTCTTCGCAGCCATATTGAATTGTAGCTCCACGGCGCTGGGGTGGTCGATCTGACAGGAGTCAAGCAGGGCAGCGGTGGTTCGAAATCATGCAGTTGCTGGGAACAGGCTGACCGATGCCCGTGATGTGATGGGGTTCAACAAGGCTCGATGAGGCTCTCTCATCCTGGATGCGCAGAGAATGCAAACGACTGCCTCGCTACGTCCATCCGGGAATTTTGCGCAGTCTTTAAGCACAGCTGTGACTCTGGGTTGCGCAACTGGCAGCCTTACGGGGCGGGACTTAGGCAACTACTTAGGTAGATAAATGTGCTCATCCGTTGGACGTGAAGCTCGTCGATTGGAAGGGAGCTGTGTATGTGCAGGCCTATCAGACGCCTGGAGTTGCCGTCGCAGCGTCTCAGATAAGCGTAAGCGGCGCCGCGGGGGAGCCCACTAAGTGCGGCAGAACGCGGGGGCACTAGGGCGTGCGGTGGCACTTCAACTTGGCCCTGCACTGACAGTAGAAGGAAATGAGCACTTTCATTATCAGCTCAAGTTGGTCGAACCCGGAGGACACAATTCGAAACGGTGGCTCGTAGCATTTCCTACGCCCAGACTCAATGAGCAGTGGGCTGTCTGACCTGGGTGCAACCTGTAGGTGGATGCCAATCGTTCTCAGCGTCTCTGGGTCCTCAGCTTAGTTACCTGCCCTAGGTATTTGCTTAACTCCCTACGGCTTCGGCTTCTTCGCTTCACACAGCCTGTGGCCTGCCAGCGCGCCCCCCTGGTGCGTGGCAGTCGGGGAAGACCCTGGTAGACGTCCGCAGGCCCAGGTTAAGCCTCATCCATGCTGGAAGGCTGGCGGCACTAATAACGTAGTAGTTAACTTATCCACCAGGAAGATATTTTACCCACTCTAGTTAGATCGTCACTTTCTCAGAGGAGGGGGGCATAAATGGCACTGCGGCTGAGGTGACGTAAACAAAAGAACCCAAGTTTGCTGTGTTGCTGCATGAGATCCGACGACAAGTTGGTGCTTATGCGTGAAGGACACTGATGCTACTGCACCGCGATACCTCGACATAGGAGATCATTCCCTCAACTTTTCTTTACGTGTTGCTGGCTGGCCCATCCAAATCATGGCCGAAGTCGTGGGGACTATTTCGGCATGCCTTGGCATCGCACAAGCAATCGCTGCCCAGGTCGAGAAGTTCGCTACAGCTCCGAAGCACGTCAAGCACATCTCATCCGATGTCTCTCTGCTGCAGAGGATTCTGGAGCAGCTTCGCAAAACACTCAGACCAGATAAGGGGAAAGAAGTCCTCAACCTGGGCGAAGAGGCTGTAGACATTGCTCTCAAATGCGTTGGGCGGTGCACCGCCGTCTTTCGAGAAATACAGGACATTCTCGGCAAGATCCTTGGCGATGCAATCCACAGCACTGCGCCATCCAAGCTAACCTTGACACAGAGGGCAATGTATTTGCGATATGACGGTGACTTGCGTCTTCTTCGAGAGGAGTTGAAATGCACGAAACAAAACATTGTCCTGATCAACTCGGTGAATCAGATCGCCCTATCTCGTAAAGACCATCGGTAGGTCGGCATTATTTGACACTTTTGAAATATGCTAAGCGTGATTGAAAAGTATTAGCTCTGACGACCGCAACGCACTCGACGAGATGAAGGTCATGATTCAACTGCTTCGAGAGAGCCATAAGAAACCCCCGAGTTACTCTGCGGTCCATCTGCCCAACACCGAGGCACCGCAAACACATTCAGAAGACATATATGGGGGCGGATTCTCAACCCTCGTGCATGATCCATCCCCGCCGGCCAAGGGTCTCGACCAAGCATCAACTATACCAGCGCCGGCTGCAAGACAGTACGGTACAGTTCTGAGATTAGATCGTGGTTTGATATCTCTAGAGCTGCTGGACAAGTGTAGTATTCGTTGGTTGAATGATCCAGTATGCATTACCGTACCTTGTCATTGCCTATACATATCACATACTGACGACCGGAGCAGTTCCTGCAGAACATGATCAATATACATGATTCTCTACCGGACAGTTACCTCGAGCAACTCATACAGCAGAGCAACGAAATCAGCGCTGTAGAAAGATTGCGACTTGATCATAGGCGGGGAGCTACAACAACAGAATCCGTTGCTTATACCGAAATCATAGCCAGTTCGAAGGAGTACTCACCCCCGAGACGTGAGAGTTCTCAAATACCCATCAGGGTTGGCAAGGCTCGAGGATCGTACGCAAGCGTCACCAAGTCCTGGGGTGAATCAGCTTTATCAGAAGAGTCATCTGATTCTGAGGACGACTACGTGGAATTTTTGGCCTCCAACTGGGCCCGCCCGTCAAAGAGCAGTCGTCCAAAGGGGACCAAAGCCTTGTCGAAACCCACTCCAGGGAGTACGTGTGAAGCACGTCTCACGAAGGGTCAGAGGGTGTTCCAATGCCTCACCTGCGGCTTCGACGATGAGGTTGATTTCTGTGGCGATTGTTTTGAGAATATGGAGCACGAGGGGCATGTGATAGTTGAGAAGAAGGTGGGGACGAGTGACCGGGTGTGTGACTGTGGTCACCCTGAAGCCGTCAGGCAGCGTGTCACATGCAGGATTCATGGGACAATGGTACCTCGAGTATAAGACTCGGGATTATTCCACCATTGAACGTGAAAAATATCGCCTTTCGCCGGAAGGGAGAGATTTCAGAGCGGTCTCTCAGAGGATTGGGGATTTCTCGACCTCAAAAATCGGGCAGATCTCACGGGGCTTGGACCATGCCCAGGTGGTAGCGTTATTTCGGACGGCGGCCCCTACGAGAGCGGACGAAAATGACCCGATTCGCATCTCTAATGGCCTAGTAAGATGCCAGGACATCATTTGGCTTTTTATTTCTGGAACATCTGGTCCCGCATTGTTTTGGAGTGACTACTTAGCATGGACTTGACCCGATTATTAACCAGTAGGAGGTAAACTTCTGCCCGTTTGCCATGGAAAACCGCACAGAAACAAGCGTAGACGTTCCAGGCCGGCATGTCCAACTTCCTTCGGCCCGCACCGGTCTCTGGAATCTAAACCTCTCTGCTTCCTTTTCGTCAAATATTTCACACTTCCATATCACCACCGCCATCATTTCCACTAGTAAGTCACATGTCTTAAATACCAAGTCACGATCGTTCCGCTCATCAATTTTGGTAGAAATGGACACCCATCCGCATGATAACGGCCTCACGCTTCCTGCCGAGCTGTCCAAGGTATGCCCATGAGCCTTCAATCCGAGTTCTCGAATTCGAACATATCTAACACAAAGCAGGACGTGGCTGCTGCAGAGGATACCAACAACCCGCAAGGCTCGACATCAGCCGGAGTGCAAACTGCCATAGATATCATCGACGATACGAGTGCTTCTGGAGAAGCATCAAACGGAGTGCGAACTCCTCCAGCTCAAGAAACGGCACCGGCCCCGTCCCAGCCCAGCGATGCTGCTCACACCGCTCTCATCAGCATGCCCAGAGGATGGCAGAAATCCTGGGCCTACAGCCCAGAGGACCCCAACGCCTACGTGGAGGCCATATACCAGGACTACAAGAGCTGGGACAGTGCATTCCAGGAGGCCACCCCTACTACCAAGTTTGTGATGGATGCACCTCGCGGGATGCGGCCCGATTTCAAGTTCCACTCCCGCCAGTATGCTTCACCAGTCCCAATCAATGCCGACTCCGACAGGGTCTACGTCCCCTTGATCCGCCATGACTTTATCAACGACCGAACAGAATCAACTACGGTAGCCATGGATGAGATTGGCGACTGGGAGGCTCAGGGCTGGACCTTGTGGGATCACCCGCAACGCCCTTGTGACAAAGAGAAGGGTGGCAGGGATCCCCGTTCAATCCCGTCTGCAAGAGATGTGCTGGAAACTGATAAGCCGCACGAAGACACGGTGTTTCTTTTCCGGGACCTGGATCACCGAAAGATTGGTGACAGTCGGCGACTCTTTACACCCGGACATCTGGTTGGCCCAGACAACAAAGCCTCTACTTCCCTCTCGTTTGCCCCGGCGGGTGTTCTGCCTCGATCCGACCTATCTCTAGACCCACGCACCGCAACACACTCTGCATTCGTTGTTACGTATCCTCGTCCTGCAGGTGTCGGTCTGGGATGGGGAGACTACGATAGTTTCATCCCATGGCAAAGAGCGGGCCGCCAGGTAAAGAAAAATATGGTGGAGAGGAAGAACTGGAACAAGGGACAGGAGCCACTCGTCCTAGCTAAAGCTGATGACCCCAGCGACACACTTGTACTAGCAGGAAAGGAAGAAAACAGCAACTTGAAGTCTCTTTGGGAAAAGTTAAACCCTACACAGGAGCACAAGGAGCGATACCGACCAACTCCCCGTCGTCGTGCCAGAGACAACCCATGGGAGTGATGACATCTCATCTCATTAACATGGCTATCCGCCAGAGCGCGAGCTCTTGTCTGATCTACCGCCAGAGGGTGACCTCTTGACATCACATCAGCAGCCACAGAGCCATCTCTTTTTTACTCCAGCGCCAGAGCGCAAGCTCTTATTATCTGCTCTACATTCAGAGGGAGACCTCTTTGCTCATTATTCGCTGTTTTTGGTAGATTGTCTTGGTAAATGCCGATCATGGATTCTCTTCCCCCATCGCAACAAGCTGATGAACCAAAAAGATCGTAGTACTGTGTTCTGTCTAAAAATGATCCTCCACGGTTAAGGTTCCTGCTTTCGTGATCATGAACTCGTTGATAGCAACGTCCTTGCCACTTTCTTTTCCCATTCCACTGTCCTTGATTCCACCAAAGGGAGTTTCGGCCGCAGAGCAATTTCCTGTATTCTGCCGAAAGTTAGTTGATGAGTACGAAACCAGGGTAGATAGATACCTTACCAAACCAATCATGCCAGCCTCCAGCTTCTCGAAGAGCCGCCAGAGCCTATCCACATCCTTCGTGAAGACATAGCTTGACAAGCCCATACTCGTGTCATTGGCTCGCTGGACGACTTCACGTTCATTCTCGAATACGTAAATGCCGAGAATGGGGGCGAAGTTTTCCTCACAGCTCATGAACATATCGTCTGCCATGTTAGTTAAGATCGTAGGGGACATGTAGTATCCATCCGGGTATCCATCAACTTTGTGCTTCTGGCCTTGCCCGAGGGCAAGCTTCGCACCAGCGCTGACAGCATCCTTCACGAGCTCTTCCGCGTTGTCGAGTCCGCGCGAAGTCGTGACTGGACCCATCGTTGTCCCATCAGCCATGCCGTGGCCCACCTTGATAGTGGACACTTTCTCTACGAGCTTCTGAACAAAGGCGTCGTGTATGCCATCTTGTACGTACACCCTGTTCGCTGTGATACAGGCTTGCCCAGCGTGTCTCCATTTGAGGGCCATCAGCTGATCGATGGCGTGGTCCATATTCGCGTCGTCGAACACGATGAACGGGCAGTTTCCCCCCAGCTCGAACGTTGCCTTCTTCAGATTCCTGGCACAGAGACCAGAGATGATTTTCCCTACGCGCGTACTACCAGTGAAAGTAACCTTCTTGACAACGGGATGCAGACAGAGTGCTTCGGCCAGGATGGGGGTATTCTCAAGGCTGGTCGGTATCACGTTCAGAACACCAGGGGGGAATCCAGCCTGCGTTGCGAGATGTGCGAGAGCAGTGGCTGTAAAGGGTGTTTCGGGGGACGGTTTGACGACCATTGTGCATCCTGCGGCGAGGGCGGCGCTCGCCTTCCTCAACATTAGAGCAATTGGGAAGTTCCAGGGGACAAGCCCGGCTACGACTCCAATCGGTTGCTTGATAACCAGTGAACGTCTGCCCGGGATGGCTGACGTCGTCACAGTGCCATTGATCCGGTCCGCCTCTCCCATGAACCACCACACGAAACTGAGCGCGTAGTCTATTTCGCCCTGTGCCTCGGCAAGAGGCTTACCAGTTTCATGGACCAGAATCTTTGCCAGATCATCTCTTGCTGCATCAATCAACTGGTGCCATTTGAGCAGTAATTGCGCCCGCTTCCTGGGGGTGAACTTCGAGTATGCCTCAAATGCGATGGCCGACGAGTGTACAGCTGGTTCGACATCGTCGCTGGTACCGTCGGCGCATTCTGCCCACGTCTTGCCGGAGCCAGGATCGATCACAGGAAACCGCCCGCTACGCCTTGCTGGGACCCATTTTCCATGTATGTAGCAATCTTTCTGGAGGAGGCTATCGTCCTTCAGCTCGAAGGGCCTGGTATATTGAGCCTCGCCCATTGGGTCGATGGACCGTGCGACTGGTTTCTCGCTTGATGTAGAGACAATACTACACCAAGGCTGGTGTGATAGCTTGGTACTGTCTGGATGATATGTGAACAGCTCAAAATTTTCAGCCTGTCCCTTGATGATTTCGATGGTGTTCGATAGTACTTCAATGGCTCATCCTCTTCACGATCATTACGTCCAAAAATACATTAGCCTCCCCTCGCTGACGAGATCCGCAAGCCAGACTGCGGGGCGGGGGAGGTGCGGGGACTGCGGGGTGGGATAGTGACTGGCGGCGTTTGCGCCTTCCTGGAACACGCGGGAGCGGGCCGCTAGGCGCATGGACTATGAGGAATCTCTTTCCAGGGTATCTCCAGACGGTATTTGCGAAGCTGTAACAAATTTATGGAAAGCTCCGGCACTTGGATATGAAGGTTGATAGCATTGATGTCACGCTTGCGACTTTGTTTGTGTGCTCCCTGCAGCTATCCACGTATCACTTGCATCCACAATGGCAACATCACAAGAAAAGGAGAAAAGGTACCTGGCTGACAGTTATCGCGGACACATGTTTTGTTCAGCCAGCCATTACACACATCGACCACCGTCGACTTCAATATTAACACCCGTGATAAATGAGGCCTCATCACTCGCCAAGTAGCAGGTGGCATTTGCCACGTCTTCGGGAGTCGATCCCCTGCCCATCGGGATGACTGAGACAAACCCCTTCCGGTTCTCCTCGGTGTCTGGTTTTCCCAGAAACAAATGGGTCCTTCGAGAATAGTCAGTATTGCATTATTTCATGTTTTCTGACATTGGTATCCTACATTCCTGTTGAGCCCACAACGGGAGCTACGGAGTTAAACCTGATATTCTTTGGTCCATACTCCACTGCCATGGTCTGGAAGAGTATCAGCTTGAATCCAGCTATCAGATGAGGGGTAGCATGCCTTTGTGGCATTGATAACAGCCGCTTTCGATGCATTATACCAGGTCAAGTTTGGTCGAGGTCTGACTCCTGCCGTCGACGCAACCTGGATAAAGCATCCAGGTCTTTTGCTCTCAAGGAAGTAAGGGAGCAGTGCGTTGGTAGACAGGTAGA
This sequence comes from Neoarthrinium moseri, assembly GCF_022829205.1. Lineage (NCBI taxonomy): Eukaryota > Fungi > Ascomycota > Sordariomycetes > Amphisphaeriales > Apiosporaceae > Neoarthrinium > Neoarthrinium moseri. The sequence continues at coordinate 34,339 of NW_026055203.1, read as the reverse complement.
TTGACTTGACGTTGACGTTCATGACGAGATCGAAGTCCTAATCGAAATTAGCACCGCAATCGATCACCATCGTGGAGGATACACCAACCTTCTCCGTTACCTCTTCTGTGGGCTTGTTGGCGTAGGTAGCTCCAGCATTGTTGACAATAATGTCTAGACGGCCAAATGAGTCGACGGCTTGTTTCAGCAACTTTTTCCAGTCTTCCAACTTTGTCACATCCGCGGTAGCAAACTCGCACTGCAGTTCTTTCGCAGCACGCTGGCCAGCTTCTGCGGACAGATCCGCGATGATGACCTTCGCTCCCTCATCAGTAAACTTCGTTGCGATTCCTCGGCCGAATCCCGATGCCCCGCCCGTGACTATGGCGACCTTGCCCTCCAATCGGGGTTTTGGGGCCATTCTGTGAACTTTGGTTCTGAAAAGGGGTTGCTCAATCCCCTAAACTGAATTGCAAAGCACTGGGTGATGTCAATACGCAGTCCAAAATTACCATCAGGAATCTTGGATCCGGGTATGTAGCTTGTAGGTCTTGAAAGGAACCTGTAACAGCTACCCCAGCCTACATGGTACAACGTGCATGTTGTTAGCCGCTCTCGGCGAGCTCTGGTGCGGGGATCTGGGGTCTGGGGCAGTTTGTTTGCGACTAGCTATGGAGATTACCACAGTAGTACCGATTACCGGGACCTATCTATCTTCCTAGGTACGTTGCTATCCCGTAAACGATTGGGTAAAGGAAGCCATTTGGCGAGGACATACTGGCCGCGAAACCAGTAACCCAACCCGCTCGGCTACCCCCTCAAGCCCTACAACAGTCCGCCTAGACGACTGGAACTTCTCTGGACGCCGCCCTCTCTTTCTTTTCTCCCCTTGGATGCAATGATCCTCGATTGAGGAATCTTGAATTAATGACGATAGGGGTTAAATGGTCGATGGAGTGTGCCGCTTTAGCTTTATTCTGGGAAAGAACAAGGGCATCGAGAAAATTTAACAGTTTAGCTCTTTGGAGGAAACAGATGAACTGCTGCTCCTAAGAGATCCCGTAAATGAGTCCGGAAGTCTTGCATATTAACCTGAGGAACCAATACTGATGTGTTAACCGCGGAAATGGTATCGAGGAATGAATCACGATACGAAACTAAGCATTGTTGATTGGGGTTTGGATCGCTGTGTGGTTATACCGCGCAGCTAGGAGTGGCTGCGCCATCAGCGACCCATTGTCTCCCTGCCACTCCCTCGCCTGCTGGACCGACACAAATTGGCAGCTCTGGCGCATGTTGTAAATATGTCCCTCCATTACCTGAAGCATGGAAGACGCTGAGAGAGAAAACTGTCCATGTCTTCTCTCCTAGAAAAAGTCTACTTTTGCGAATTTCTTATTCAATCCCCAATGTCCAGAACCCTGTTGAGTAGCCGAAGCCATGAATTATATGTACTTTGAAAATTGACTAATCGATTAGATCTCAACATGCACAAGTTATCCGTAAGAATGGCATTGGGATAATCTGTCCGCATTAGCTTATTCACCTTTCTTGCAACGGAATAAACACCGAGACTCATTCGAATAATCGAAATGATACCCTATATCCTATTCGGCAGTTCTAGTTCGAATCGGTTCATTGTGGCCATTTGATGTCTTCCTATCCTCACCATTACATCCGTCATAGCCAATAGTCCTTCAGATCAAAATCAAGTACCCCATCTTACATGCGATAGAGGGCACTTAGAACCACTCCGTCAAAGTTTATACTTTTATTTCCACGCACCTCATCAATAAATCTAGCTCTTCCGTCGTGTAGTTCCTCGCATTATGAATCACCAAAGTCCTAGAAACCGTTGAAGACGACTCTTCGAAGACGACTACACCATCTTCTACCCCGATTACACACCGGAACCCGTCACCTTTTCAGAACCCCCGTTTTCGATCTGCGAAGCACCGGGTGCGTCCTCTTTCCCTTCTTGATTGGGCACAACAGCCGCAAGTGAGCTTCTCCGCCTTTCCCATCCCGATTCACCACCCCAGCCATGTTTAGAAACGTGCCTGCTTCTTTTGACAGCGCCGGGCTCCAGAAAAAGCCAGTCAATCTCTTCCAGAGTGAGGTTGCTTGTTTCAGGATAGCAAAAGTAAACTAGCGGTATGAATGCAAAGTTCAAAGCCATGAATATGAGGTAACCCTTCCACATCAGGTTATTGATTAGAGTAGGGGTGATCATAACGACGAAGAAGTTCCATAACCAGTTTGAGGAAACACCGACGGCGGTGCCCTTAGCTCTGACATGTAGCGGTAGTATCTCTGGTACGTATACCCTGTAGTCAAAGATAAGCGAAATAGCAACTGAAAAGACGTAATAATAATGCTTACCAAGGAATACAGTTTGCCGTTGCGCCGAAGATAAGCATGTACTACATGGTAACTGGTTAATGCGTGATCGCTTGTCAACCAGGGGCGAGACGACTCACAGTAAAAAAGAAGGTTACGCTCGCACTGGCCGTATTCTTTGCTACCATGCCTCCTCTGTCTTGGAAACTGAGAAGAATAGCAACTAGCATCATGGATATACCGAGTCCAAAAGATCCCCACATCATCGGCTTTCGTCGACCATACTTGTCTAGGAAGAAGGTGGGAAACAGAGACCCGAAGAAGAACATGGCGTTGATCACTCCGCCGATCAGGAGTGATAGATTCCTGTCAAGTCCTACGTTGAATTGTAAGACAGACGTTATATAATATCTGCCTAAATGTTAGTATCAAGGCCAGGGGGGCAATAGGAGGAGTGCTTACACGACCAAATTGATACCACCCATCTGGTTCATGAACTGCATGCCATATGCTAGCAAGACCCTTCGCCCAGTTTGCACCTCATCTTTCTTAAGTAGTTGTGACCAGCGGTACTCCCCGTGCTCCTGTTCAACAGCGAGTGCCTCTAAAACATCCTTCTCTTCCTTGACGATCTTGGGGTGGTCTGGTTTTCTATCATAAACCTCGCAGAGCACCTTCAATGCCTCCTCGTGACGTCCATGTTTATGAAGCCATCGTGGACTCTCTGGCAAGCCAAAAACAAGGATTATGACCAGCTAATTCAGTTAGTCAATAGTGTTCCTACTCACGTTGACGAAGTACATACGAAGGCAAATAGAATTTGGCACGCAATTGGTAGGCGCCAAGCTATTGAACCACTCGTGAATGACATGCCATAGTCAAACCAATACGCTATCTCGATACCAGCTCCGACACATAGCGGCTCACTTGATACGAGTCTACCTCTTTTCGATGCTTCGCAGAGCTCAGATTGATACATTGGAACAGTAGATGTCTCAATACCTATAACCAAGTCAGCACGGCAACATCTCGCTAGATACTGAAATACTTCCCAGTCCCGATACCAGTGATGTACCGTGCTATCATTAGGTGCGGTACAGTGAACGCTGAGGCTTGCAAAACCGCACCGACAATGATGAATGCCATAGCTATCCACATCGCCAGTCTCCGGCCAGTTTTGTCACAGACCATGAAAGCAAGAATACATCCCGAGAACGCTCCGAGATTGTAAATAGATACTATGATCCCCTCAAGGCTCGGATTCGGATGTCCAAACTGGTTAAGAAAATCTTCCCCAAGTCAGCAGTTTTCAGTTTCATTTGCGCACTATCAACAATTACCTTCGTTTCCAACGATCCCACTAAACACACCTTGATCATATCCGAATAACACGAAAGCACACTGGCACGCTACGGTAATGGCAGCCCGTAGCTTAAAGCCAGTGCCAAAGAAGTTGTAGTGCGGAGCCATCGTGTCGTGAGACTAGGCTGGTAGCGATGATTGGAAGACTTTGGTTAGGATTGGACTCAAAGGAGAATTTCCCTTTGCATTTTATTTCAGAGGCAGCTGCTCGGGATGCTATTTGAGGAAAGGGCCGGAAATAACTATGGAACGCTGTTGACGCTGACAGTGGTGCGCTTGGGCTCGCGAGAGACTCAGAGCAGTTCAGTTGGGGTAAAAGATATGTAACATGATTGGGCCCATCATGGGGCTAGCATGGGAAAATGGTGGCATCATGCCGGGATGAAAGTTCCATGCTATTGTGGACCAATTTGCCGTACTTGAATATAAGTCGGCGTGTCGTCATTGAGTGGGTCCTATATCTCCACGCTACTAGACAAGCTTCCGGGGTAGCGGGCGGAGAGTGCGGGGATAGGGTTGACAGTGCGTAAACTTGCCGATTACAGGATGGACTGCAGGACTCATTCCAATCCTTTCTCCGAGTCTGGGGTGGCATGATAGGTATGAGAAACCAATCTCTCCTGTGCTCGAGAAGGCTGACTTGACATGCTTGCGAGTGCTAAATAGTTTCCGGTAGCCTCAAAATGACTAGACTTGAGTGTTAAGCAATAAGCCTATAGCAATGAAGAACCCCAGCTGTTTTCCGCCATGCCTTCATCCGACGGCGAATTCTGCTGATAAAACTTTGTTTACTAATCCCTCGAGAGACTTGAAATGTTTCTAGGCCATGTTCAAGATCCAGGCGTCATGGCAAGGGGATATCCCCCTCGACTATGGTGGACGATACCAGCCTAACACCCTCAATCGATAGTGGCAATGAAAATGGTCAGTTGCAATGATCCTGATTATAATCTTGTTGGTATGACACCCGGGCCACATCTGCGCGGGCTGACTACCTCGTCCAACTGTGCTAATGAACCGGAATGGTTCCGCCGTTTTGGTATACCCTAGTATGAGCCCACTTGGTACGTGGGGGAGGAGTCAGATGCCCTCCGTTACCTAGGGATTGAACCCGACCAAGGTACCGAAGCTTCCCCCGCATCCAAATCCCCAAACATTGCCCCCAAGTTTTCTACTAAACATCTTGGCCTAATCATGATATCTGCCTACAAATCTTAAAGTCCATTGACAAAAACATCAATTCCTCAACACTGAACATCATATATGGCCTTGACAACGTATCGAATTCTATCTATATCTTGTCCTGCATTTATTTAGCAAAGATGGATGCGACACTAAGTTCTGAGAAGGGGGAAGTGGCAGTAGCCGATCCCACCCACCATGAGCGAAGACACAGCAAGTCTACTGAAAGGGATGAGATCGGCCGAATTGATGCTATGGCTGATGCCCCTGGTGTCACATTGGACACCTTTTCCCACTTGGATGAGAAAAAAATATTGCGGAAGGTCTGTCATATCAAAGTTCTTTCAGGTCGCTTGCTAAAGGTTCCTAGATGGACATGCGTCTGATTCCAATGCTTGCGGTTTTGTACCTTCTATCTTTCCTGGATAGAGGTAATATTGGGAATGCCAAGATTGAGGGTCTGCAGGACGACCTAGGAATGACTTCAGATCAATACAACTGGTGAGAAAATTCACTTCTTTCAAGCAAGACAAGAGCTCCAGAGCTATGACCCAAGGGGGCTATGCTGGAGCCACCGTTTGGCAATCGTGCTTGGTTAGGAAGTCACTGACCCGAATTTAGGTGTCTCACGGTATTCTTTTTCAGCTACGCAGCTTTCGAAGTACCAAGTAACTTGCTGTTAAAGAAGCTCCGCCCCAGTCGTTGGTATGTATAACCAAGGGTCCCCTTTTTTTCATTTTGATTGCAGAGCTCTAGGGCAAATAACGGTGCTTAAGGAGAAACATGCTCTAAATAAATTCAATCAATCCACAGACAAAATCTTGACAAGAGAGACGCTAACTTTGCAAGGCTTCCGTTAATCATGGTAGCCTGGGGCACGGTGATGACATTGATGGGAATTGTTCGTAACTACGAGGGACTCCTGGCTGCGCGTTTCTTTCTCGGCATTGCCGAAGCTGGTCTGTACCCTGGATGTGCTGTAAGTCTTCCAATCGTCTACTCCCATGGAGCGTTGACTAAGTCAATTTTAGTATTATGTAGTGAGTACTTCGTCACGAAGTTTCGCTCTTAGAAGCGCACGCACAGATGGAAATTAATGCTGATCGAGTTCAACAGAGAAATATTCATACATGACTTGAATCGATTGGGGCCCTTGCAGCTTATGATTCTTATGAATAGTCTTGACTAACCTTTCTCAGCTCACAATGTGGTACTGTCGGCACGAGATACAACTTCGGCAGGCAATGTTTTTCAGCGCAGCCTCCATTGCTGGCGCATTCAGTGGGTTATTGGCGTTTGCTATATCCAAGATGGATGGCGTAGGCGGCCTAGAGGGGTGGCGATGGATCTTCATCCTTGAGGGCTTGGCCACGGTTGTGATTGCTTTTGTAGCGTTTGCAGTGTTGCATGATTTCCCAGAAACTGCTAGGTAAGTTATTTTGTTCCGCGTTAATCCTTCATAGCTTACACTCCCAGTTTTCTTACTGAGGAAGAGAGAGCTTTTGTGGTATATAGGCTACGCTACAGGCAAGACAAGAAGGTATCACAGGACGGTCGCGCTCAAGTTGCGGAAGCAGACGAGTTCCGTTGGGAATACGTTTGGCAAGCATTTCGCGATTGGCAAATTTGGACAAATATCATCGTTTACTGGGGTGTCAGTAACATCGTCACTGTTGCGTAATTAAGACTAACAAGGTGTAGATTGTCTGTCCACTATATGGCATAAGCTTGTTCTTACCTTCAATCATCAACAACCTGGGGTATACAGCAAGTACGGCACAATTGCTGACAGTGCCTATCGTAAGTCGCTGCGATGCCAGACAGTCTGCAACTTGCCATTGACGGATTTGGGAGAAGGGTCATAGACCATTTGCTAACCTGGAATCATCACAGTACGTTACAGCTGCAATTCTGGCAGTTATCTTTGCCTACATATCGGATCGAGTGGGAAAGAGATCCCCATTTGTTATAAGCTTTCTCTTCGTAATGCTCGTCGGGTTCGCGATGTGTATATCGACCACGAACCCTCGAGTGGTGTACGCAGGCGTCTTCCTTGCTGCTTGCGCTATCTACCCATCATTTCCAGGAAATATAGCATGGCTAAGTGGAAACCTACGTGGTGGGTACAAGAGAAGTGCCGGAATGGCAATACAGATCGGAGTGGGCAATTTGGGAGGAGCCATCGCGTCAAACATGTACCGTCAGAAGGACTCACCGCGCTACATTTTAGGTCATGCTCTGGAGCTTGGCTTCATCTCGGCAGGAATAATTGCGGCATTTATCCTCGTTATATCATATGCAGCTGCAAACAAGAGGAGGGCCAGAATCATGCAGGAAAGCGGTGACTTCAGCAACGAGGAGCTTGCTGCGAAAGGAGACAAGGCTCCCACTTTCAGATACATGTATTGAAGGATGTTATATGTAAATATTGTACATATGCCGTTACAGAAAAGGAGTATGTATTGAAATACCGCAGTCCCACGACTGCCAACCCAAAGACTGTGTGTTAAGTGGTCTTAATGTGTTTTCTCATTCGATATCTGATGCAATAAACGCGCATCCCAATCGCATAAGCAGGTTCCTCCCGTGCATACTATTATGCCACTGTATGTATACGGTCTGGTCGGTTTAATCATTTCATGTGATCGTTGTATCGTCGACGAATGCCCTATTGGCATGTCCGACATATGGTGTTCGTCTTAGACGAACTAGGGGTGGCTTGTGCATGTGCCGCAAGAGGTGGCTTGCTCCCATCCGTGTGTATCCCCTATTAAAGCTCTCTCGTGGCGCCTAACGACGACTGTCTCAAGAAAGCCATTTAAAGTGTAAAGATGTCGTATTTATATGTATATATATTGCATGTATAACACTCGTCGTGACAGGTTTGCTATTATATCTTCCCCAGTTGTATATAGAATGGCAACAGCATTTTATGAAAATAGCGGGCTTGAAAAAAAAATGTTTAATATGAATCAGCTGCGGTCAATTAATATCAATATTTTGGTCATTATATGTGGATTTATTTAGTACAAGCAAGATCAAGACTCATAGGCCGCTTGTGGAGTACTAACGGGCGATTTCATTGCCCATAGCAGTTCCATCACTGGTATGAACGCAAGTGGACTGCTTTACGCCACTCTCTCTCATCCTCATATATATCGGTTAAGCCACTCGTCTTGATTATCAGAGTTCCTTACGCGAATGCTGCGAGAAGGCTGCTAGAAACTCAGCCGTCTAGGGGCTTTGTGATACACCCAGATAAGCCCCAAAGACATCTAAGCCATTTGTTTGAACTGTTGATATTTGTTACGAGAAATCGATAAACCTAACCATACTGAAGAATATGTCTAGGATAATTACCTGTAATGGAGGGTCGGAAGATAGGTAGCCCGCGCTGGGTAGTTGAATATGGAACAGGGGTGCGCCGAATCTCTCCTTCTGATTGGTCGGGCTGGTCTGATATGTCTGCGCCCACATCCAGTTGCCTGGCACATAAATATCTTTTCCTCCTCATCTCTACCCTCCTTTCTTCTTTTCTTCATCATCTTGATTTCATTAAACATCTACCCATTTCATCAAAGTCAACGTTCAGAATGCCTAAGTCAACCATGTTTCATCAAGAATCAGAGTACATAACCCTTGAGCACTTCGAACACGTCACTGTCCGTCGTAAGTCACATCGTCTCAGGAGATACGGAGGGAATAATAGATTGATGGTTCACAGCTCCTTGCGCTCGTCATGTATGCAGATGTTCCTTGTGCATGTATTGGTGTCCCTCTCGAGGGTCGTTGCACATGTCGCCAAGACGGCAAATACCTTACCTCAATGAGCATTCAGCAAGAGTTGTTATCGAAGGCTCGTATGATATGTCGGCATGCAATTCAGACAGCCAAACTATTCTAGCAGCCTCGACTACTCAAGAACTCGACTTGGACCGGTCAAGCTCAAAAAACTCGACTCCAGAGGCACCACGATCGGTTTATCGCCACCATCCCAATTCTAGCACTGAACAACGCCGAAGGACTCTGTCATCAAAAGTGAAGAAATATCCAGGGCTTCCATCGCCACTAAAAGATTCTCAGGTGCATACGAGAAGGGATGATAGTATGTTCAAGTCTGAACACATGACATTGAGCGCCGGCCCTGTAAATTCGAAATTAAACTATGACCCTTCATCTTTATCACTCGGACGCGCGCCAGGTGTTCCAAGATCGTCCCCGCAGCTGAAAAGATTCGGAAAGCAACATCGAGAAGAAATGAAGAGATCCCAGGTCAACCGAGTTGGCGCTGGTGAAGAACTGTTTCCGATGTCGGACCGGCATGTACCTGCAGCTGTTCCTCCAAGAGCACCCATCGTCCCACGACTACCGTCTCCCGAGATGGATCAGGATCTTTCAAACCCAAAAGTTCTATTCTGTAATTGCTCAATATGCAGCCACGAAGTAGGGCGGCCTGAAACGTCAGCTTATGCGAGGAATAGAGCGAAGATGGATCACCAAGGTGTGTATTAATGAAATGATATAAATACTGCCAGATGAGGTATTAATTCTTTAGTCAACTCCGCAACGGCTCATATTCTAAAGACATCTGGTCGTTACCCAAACCCCGTGCTTCGTCGAGCGGTTTTGGATACAGTAATCGACGACCCGAGAGAAAGAGCTTGACGCGCGGTGACTTGAATGGATCTAGAGTCTTGCGCTTTGCAAAATCTTGATCTCGCTGTTCCGGATCGAACAACACTTATCTGTCTGTAGCTTTTATGGTTTTCTGAGCGCCAATGAAGTATTTGCTGCAGGTCTAAGGCTGCTTCTTGAATAATTTTTACTTGCACTGCGTTCTAGTTACTGAGTCGATTTACTGATGAATTCTTGGGCGAAACCTTCGTTCCTACAAGATATACCCAGATCTCTTCATTGTACAAGCTCTTGGATGAATCGTGTGCGCTTAATGGAGATTAATTTTCGCCAAGACCAAGTTATTACCACGTTGATGCTCTCGTGAATCCTGAAATTTATCACGTGGTTGATTTGAAGCTGGTTAGTCCGCACTGTGCACAGCGAAGTGTGCATTGCACAGATTCCTTGTGTCGACCTCAGGCGGTAAGATTGTGTAGACAAGAATCTTCTCACTGGGAGTAGTAAAAATTTCCATATGGCCAGGTCGGAGGGCGAGCGGTGTACCCTTTATACGATGTATTTTCCTGTTCTGGGAACGGTGACAGTGGCAACAAGACACGCATGCCGGCAATGACCTTTCGGACAGGGCCAGGAGTAGCCACGACAGGACAAGAGGTGTATGTACATCATGTTTCAATTCTCATTTCTCATTCAAGTAGGACTGTGGTAGAAAGCGTGCATGCAATATGTAATTTTTAAAGAGCTCGCGCTCTAGTTCCCACGGTCTGCCTCAACCCTGAGGACATGTTTCCGGGAGGCATCACATAGAGATTGCAGATCCGATTTTCCTTCCTTGAGGAGCTCGCGCTCCGGCTCTTCCCCCCCCCCCCTTCTTTTTTAAAAGTGTAGCTTTGAGTCCTTTTGATATGCAGGGAGTCAATTCTTCAGGTCTCCCTTGATATCCAAGCGTCAGGCGGAGCTGTTGTGACAGTTTTCCGTCGCTGGACTGACTCTACATCCTCTCGGTTATCGCATTGGTACGTTGACGGTGGTATACTCATTACCGATCAGACAGTGAAGTTTTCATCGTGTTTCCAGAACTACCCCGTGAACTTGGTGCATGCAAACCGTCACTTCAGAGACTAAACCGAAATATATAAGGTTGCATGTCTGTGTAACCGACGTTACTCCTCCCCTGTGACTGAATTTCAGCGACGCAAAAGTCTCTATGTCTCGTGATGTTTACTTCAATGCCACTAGACGCGGTTTCTTTTCGAGCTGTTGCTGTAACCTTGCAAGCTATTGAGCATCTGTTTAAAGTAGGTAGTTACCAACGTCAGTGCTAAGTGGCAGAATAGGATCAGAGTGAGTACACGGTTTTAAACTCACATATCATTATGACAAACTGAACCTCGTGCAGCAAGGAAAGCATAGTACTGAGCTAGAGTCGAGTTTGAAAGATCTGTCGAAGGATGTATTCTGCCAAGCCGTGATAAACGTAGGCTCATCTGGAAGGATTAGACATCATATCATGAACTGGACACTGGACAGTTCCTGCTGCAGCCACAATCCCCATCCCCATCGGGTGTTGGAACAAAAGTTCTCTAAGCTGAATTTACAAAGCAGAGATGGCAAGGGTCCACTAACGGAACAGACTAGCTTAGATAGGTAGCTTGAGTAATTGTTTCTAGGGAAGTGACGGCACTTGGGTGGTTCATTCACTATGCTCTCGGCGAGGCTTTAAGTGCATTCTCAATAGCTAGCAAATTTTTTTTTTTTTTGAAGCCAATGATTCCAAAGGGGGGTTGATTTCCTTGATAAAGTCGTAGTTGGCTCCCGCTAATCCCCAAAATCAATTGAAAAAGTCAGAAATTATTGATGACGGAAATTAAAGGAGTTGTAGTTGTTTTACGGAGGACTAACTGCAGCTGATGTCACCGGTGAGTGCACAGGATCGGTCCGGTAGGCGGGCGCACTTGTGCTGTTGGTCCGGGTTTCGCCTCTACCTACCCCTGACGTACCTGAGAAGTCTATGGATAGCGAGGTTGAAATTCCCGCGATCTACAACACTTCTGCATTAGCCTCATCCTCAGCCTCAACTTTGATTCCCAGGTCCGCCAACACTGTTTAGATATTGAGACCTAGATTCTATGGAAGTTGGGAACCACGAAGCCTCAGCTGAATCCCCTACAGCAGAGTTTGACTGGCAAGGACAATCAGTTGGATCGATCCTTACAACATGATATCTCGTCATCGTAAACAAAGATACGTCGCTTATTTCTATTCTCGGAATGGATGAAGAGGCAGGTAGTTCGGCGCATCTGTGTCACAACGAATTCTATATAAAATGACAGCTTCACGTCAACCTACAATACCAACAACATCAAGCAAGCAATCATTCCAGACCGACGAAGCAAGCCGCCTCAATCCCAATTTCAGTGTTTCCTGTTTCACAAATTGGTTTGTGGGCCAGCAATACAGACAGCACAAGCCCGAAAATGCAGTTCTCTACCCCCCTTGCCCTCCTGGCCCCTTTCCTGCTAACGCTCCTCGCAGCGCCGAACCCGTACCCGGCCCCTGCGCCCGACGAGGCCTTCGACTTCGACGATATCGGCGACGCCTTCAAGGATGCCTTTAGCGACGAAAACAAGGGCCAGCTCCTGAGCCAGCTCGAAGACATCGGCGACGACGTCAAGGAGGCGGCGAGCGGCGCATGGGGGAAGAAGGTGGACGACTGCCTGGTTGTGCAGTGCGCCGCAGCCCTGGGTCCCACCGTCGTGACCTGCGTCACATCCGAGCTCATCAGTCCGCTGCCTTGTATTGCCGGCGTAAATCCCCCGTTCCTTTGACGTTGTACATGAGAACATAGTCGAGAGGAGGTTTCGCTGACATGTCTCGCGCTAGGTGCTCACCACTATCTCTGACCCGCCATCTGAGTGCGACGGGTGCCCCCAGGCGGTGGCAAAGGCGGTCAAGAACGAGGACTAGAGGGTTTTCGTGTCTTTTCTGTGCCGCTATGAGGGACATATAGCATTACGCTTGGCGTTCCGGGATTTGAGAGTTCTGAGCAGTGAAGCAGCGTTGTTATCAGCTCCTGGGCGTGCAACGTGTACGGGTCCCGCCAGGCAGGCGGTGTGCATATGTTTACTTCTGTCTCCAACCTTAGATTTCCTTGAGAGCGTTTCATCTCAGGTTTCAATACATTCGTTTAGCTCTTTAAATTACAATTTCATCTGTGAAGCGAACCGTAGATTCCCGATGGTTTTTCTGGTCCATGTGGTCTTAAGTCTTCTCAGAGCCTCGGTAGGGTGCTTAAGCTAGCCAGTTAATCGTAAAACCAGTCGCCAGGTACGTTGAAACTGACCGCTGTGTACCAGGTTCAAGGAACCTTCATGTCAGAAATCTTCACGTCAAGTTTTCACTATTACCAGTTGCCAAGTCGATACTATTAGTTGGACGAATGCAGCTTCTTTTTGCCAGCGGCACCAACGATACTAATGGCTCATCGGTTTACAATGACTGTCCCTCTATATTGGTTGTCATTCTGTCGGTCGGGCTATCCACCTCCACCTGAAGCCGTTAGAAACCTCGCATGGCCTCCTGCGAAGCACGAAGCAATACCGAATCCTGGCCGCCCTCTGGATCTGAGGCCTGGGCCTCCTTCTCGAGTCTACGACGAGCACGCTTCAGCAGCTTCTGCGTCCAGCCGGCCATATCCTCGCCATGGACGATGCACTCGTGTCGGTGTGCCAGTTCGGCCAGATTCACTGCTTCTTGGAAGCTTCCGAGAGACGTGCAGTACTTGGATGCCCTCTCGTAGGCCTCCGTCTTGCTAGGTCCCTTAATACCGGCCGCAGCCAAGACGCCAATGTACCTTATTGCCAGGAGGGCAGCGTTCTCATCGGGGAGGAAAAGAAGACCTTGCTCCACCAGGGGCCCCCCTTGCCGCTGAGGGGCGAGATCGTAGCCGTGGAGGGTGCCCTCGATATCCATCATGTCCATGCGAAGAATCTCGTGCTTATCCCTCTCAGGACCGTCACAAGCCGGGCATGAACACGTGAAATGCCAGCTCTCGATCATCTTGGCTCGCTCGTCCCGGGGCAGGTTGTCTTGCTCGTGGTAGGAAATGGTGATCTCCTCGCCGAGAGAGATGGGGCGCAGGGCTCGCAGATACATGTTGTTAGCCGCGTCGCAGGTGCCGTAAGCATTCGGTACGCAGGAGTGGTTGATTCGGCTGTATGTATAGTAGATACCGCAGCCCGACTCGCTGCGTGATGCAAATTGCGTGCAGTTGGTGTTCCGGATTCGGATCTCGCGAGACACCAACTCGAGCTCGGCATCCAGCGCTGGGCTGTCCATGTGGTCGAACTCTCCCGTCTCGAACAGGTCCTGTCGAACGTGCTTCTTATACTCATCCTCGAGCTCATCTACGCAGCAGTGAAGGCTGAAAAACTTCGCCTTATCGCTAGGAGACAGGGCGGCTACCTCAATCCTTAATGCCATGTGCCAAGGAGTCTGGTCGCCCTCTTCTGCTGATAGGAAAACGACCAAGGGAGATTCCTCAAGGATGCAGGCGCCTTGCTGAATCTGCTGAGTAGCAAACATGCCGTATCCCTTGGTTGGGGTCAGTCTGATCGTGTACGGAGTATAAGCTTGGCTCCCGCCAGATGCGCCTGTGGATGAACCGTCAGCCATCTTGGGAGATGCAGCGATGAGCAGCGTCGGGTGGCCGACAAGCACTGGATGGGAACATTAGCCCTCTACGAACACTGGAAAGCATCTATGGAAAGGAACAAGGGCAGAAAAGCGTTTGAAAAACTGCGTTCCGCGCGTTCCTATTCATAGACGCTAACAGTATACGTTGGCCTAGAACCACCAAATGAGAGCAACGTACTCTCCACCGAAGTTTCCGCGGTGACAAAGGTTGGAAACGCGCGTATGGCTTTGGCCAAGTCTGATAGCCAGGTATGTCTTGTACTAGACATGACCTACGAGGTCTGATGACGGAAAGCATCGTTGGTAGCCACGAATGAAGTCTTGAAACGCCGTGCGAAAACACACACCAACAACCAGATCAAAGGACAAAGGGACATGAATGGTGACATGTCAGTAGAAGCTTTGTACTGATGTGTCTATTCCTCAGTATCACGATTGGCCAGCTCCATGCAGAGGTTACAACTCGTTGATTAGGCTTGCAAGCGTGTCTTGATTTCGTAAAACCCTTGTGGACGTTTTCCAATTCCTCGTTGAGGTATCGGCCATGAAAATCTACTATTACACAGTGGTTCCCTTTTCCTTTTTCCTCCCAAGCTCAAGCCGCAGTCGGCACGTAGGCATATTTCGGCATCAGCGCCATCCTCTCCTCCGGACTCAGCTCATCGTCGTAGATCATCTTGACGTTCTTGTCCTTGTCCTTCTTTCCCTTCTTCTCCTCCCCGGCCGCAGCCTCACCAGCGGTAGGTGTAGCTGAGTCGGGCTTCTTCGGGGGCGGAATTCCGAGCTCGGCCCTCCTGATCAGCTCCTCGATCTCGTCCCCTTGCCTCGACGCGCCTGCGACGAGCTCATCCACCGTGCTGGGGAATCCAGGCTGGCCAGGACGTGGCGGCAAGCCAGTTGGCGCCGGGAGGTTGCCACCTGGCCGCGACGGAAGGTTTCCAGGAGGGTAATTGAATCCGCCCTGGGGATATTGCGGCGGCGGAGTGAAGCCAGGAACGCCTTGTGCAGGATAGCCGGGTGGATACTGGCCACCGGGCGGTGGGAAGGGAGAGTTCTGTTTGTTCATGTACATTAGCAATCCAATCGTTGAACCATGGCGGACCGGGCTTTTGTAGTATACGTACAGACTGTCCAGGGCTCTGGCCGTCGGGTACGCCCATTGGCGGAGTGGGATTGGCAGCCAGGCCTCCATTCTTCACTCTCGCGCGATGCTCGGCTAGTCGCTTCTTGATCTCCTCTGCCGTCTCGATCTTGATCTTTTTCACAGGGCCGTTGCCATTCTGGCCGGCGGGAGGGTTGCCCGTCGCGGCGTACCGGTCGGCCTGGGCCTGGTAGAAGTTCTGGATGAGGCGCTGGTTGTGTTGCTGGACTACGTCCTCGGGAATACCCTCCATGCCAAAGATCTCGACCTCGAGGCCTTGGCGGTTGGGAAGGGCATTCTCGACGAGGGACAGGGACTCTTTGTGGACCTGGTTCATGTGCACGGATAGACCTGGAGGGGGGCCAATGTCAGCCAAAGCAACAGCCGGCGGGCAGGGAAAGGGAAGCGCGTACCTCCGGCAGTGTTGAGCCTCCTACCGCAGCGGTCACATTTGAAGTGCTTGGCCTTCTGATGTGAGATCAACAGCTTCAAGTCCTCGAAATCTCTCTCGCAGTAGTAGCACCACGGACGCGACAGGAGCTCCTCGACGTTGGGTTGCTTTCTCTTCTTCTTGCCCATCGTGGCTGTGTGCGGTCGGCGCGGCGAAACAAGAGATTGGTGGAGGGAAGGGATCAGGCGCGCCTACGTACGCGATGAATGCACGCGACAAGCTGCAGGGCGATGCGATGGCGGATATGCGTTGCTGGTGGATATGATGGCTGCGTTGCGATTGCACCTCAGGAATTGGCAAAGCTTCAGCCTCGTTTCGTTTCTACTGGGCGGGCTGCATTGGGATCGGCCCGCTAAACAAGCTTGTGGCGGTGCACCTACCTGCTGGAACTTCCCTATGCGCCAAAACTCACCCAGCCTCACTTGGGTTGTCACTTGGGTTGGTTGTATTGACATATCTACTCAACTCTGCAGTACATGACTTCCAGCACCACTTCCTCCCTTTTATGTGCAAGCCACGGCCACAAATCTTTGTCAAGGGCCTTTTTTTTTTTTTTTTTTTTCCCCAGCAAGCTGCGACGAAAATGCAAAGTTTCACCGTCTGCCTGTGCGCATGAATGACTCCTCTCGTACCTGGCTACTATTGTGTTGGCTCTCGTAGACAGGTTCCCACGAACAACCATATTGCGAGGGACATAGGAGGAAATGTGAGTCAAATTGGCAATTAGCCTCGTTGTATATTTAGCAAGCTTCTTCAGTGCGCACACACAAACAACCAGAACGCCAGCCGTCCAGCCTTGTAATAAACGCCTAGTACAAGTACAGCACACCATTCTCTAAACTTGACAGAAATCAACGGGTCGAAACCCTGTCCCAAGCAAACACAAGCAATCCACAGACTATTGTCCTGCAGGCCAGAAACACGGACGGAAGTCATTACGTGCGTTTGATATCCTCCGGGGCAACCCCAAATGGGTTCTCTTGCGCTCAAAGGGCCTCGATCGACTTGAGCAGGACGTCCAGGCTCTTCGCACTGAGATCCTCGCTCTTCGAGTCATCGAGCACCGCGGCCACGTCACTCAGCAACCCAAGCGGAATCCAGCATCCTTCACGGGCTCGTTCCAGGCTCTCCTTCAGCCTCGACGTGTGCTCCCAGTCACGTGCTGCTTCCTCTGCTCTCTCGATGACGCTATCCTTGATGCCACACATCGCGGCACAGTGCATACCGAAGCTGCCCTCAGCCACCCCGTCCTCCAACTTGTAGAGGAAAGTCACCCGGCGATTGGCATCGTCCACGTCGATCTGCATCCTCTTGGGGCAGATCTCCGGGTGGGATTCGAACTCGGTAGCGAGTGAGTGGTAGTGAGTAGCAAAGAATCCCACACAGCCGATGTGGGTGGCGACATGATGCAGCACGGCCTGTGCCACAGCGACTCCATCGTACGAGGAGGTGCCGCGACCCAATTCGTCCAGGATGACCAACGACCTTGGAGTAGCCTCCGACAGGATCTTCTTGGTCTCGGAGAGCTCGACGAAGAAGGTGGACTGCGCAGCAAAGATGTTGTCGTTGGCACCGAGTCGGCTCATGATCCTGTCTACGGGAGTCAACCGGGCCCTCGTTGCGGGAATGTAGTGTCCGATTTGTGCCATGATGACGGCCACACATGACATTCGGAGTATGGTCGACTTTCCGGCTGCGTTCGCACCGGTCAAGAGATTGATCTTGGCCGAATCCCCTCCCAGGACGACATCGTTGGGAATAAAGTCACCCACTGTGTTGATCATGCACGGGTGACGAAGCTCTTCAAACTCGACAACACTTCGCTCCTCGTCAACAAACACGGGGCGGCAACTTGGTGATCCTAGAGCGGCCGATGACTTTGCGAGACTGATGAGGCAGTCGAGCTGTGAGACTACCCGTATGGCCTGTAGCCAGCTGGCGTAGTCCACGTCGAAGCGCCTGAAAAGGCGGAAGGCCACGTCTTTGACCAGTTGAGAGTGAGTTTCTTCGGCCTCTTGCAGCTGGCGAACCAGATCGGTAAGCTCCTTGAAGTAATAGCGCTTCACACTGGCGGTGGCGGACATCTGCCGCCAGTCCTTGGGGACCTTGGTGGCCTTTGGCACCTCAATCTGGTAGACCTCCTTGCCGACGTCTGTAAACTTGAGAGCCTTCGACTTGAGTTCATTCTTTTTCCTCGCCAGAAGGCGGTCTAGCTCGGCCTTGATCTCCGCGATTGCATCGTGGCTCTCATCAAAGTCCTCCTCGATTCCGCGTCCGGGGATGAGGATCTTCTCCTCGCGAGCCTTCTTGCGATCAAACGCTGTCTTCCAATATGCCAGGGGTTCGTTGAGGTCAGGCATGGAAGAAATGAGACGGTCGACTAGCCCGCTGCCTCCGTCGAACGCGTTAAGGAGACTCATGGTATACTCGATCTGTTCGAATCCTTCCAGAACCTTGACAAAGTCCTCTGGTCTGCAAGCCCCGGCGTGGACTCGGGAGATGAGACGTTCCAGATCTGGCATTCTAGTCATTTGTGAAGAGAACTGCTCCCGCATCTCAACATTGTTGTTCAGGAGGTCGACGGCGTCCAGTCTCTCATTGATCTTTTGGATATTGCACAAGGGGTGGCAGACCCATTGACGGAACAGTCTCTTGCCAAATGGGGTGATACAACGATTGAGCAGGCTGAACAGCGTGCCATCGGAGCTGCCGTTCGCCGAGTTGGCAAAGATCTCGAGGTTGATCAGGGTCTGGCCGTCCAAGATGAGGGTGCCGTTCTTGTGGATGGGGTTGTACCAGGTAAAGTTGCCCTGAGAGAGGAGACTTCGCTCGATCTTGAGCACACGAAGATATTGTACCAGCGCGCCTAGGGCTGACATCAAAAGGTCCTTATCCTTGGCCTTGGCCAGAACCTCTGGCCAAGTGTCTTCGGAGTCCTCATCAACTTTGAAGTAATCGTTGCAGCCTAGCTCGCGTCTGGTGAGATCAGCCTCCCAGAACTCAGCTCCCGACTTGAAGTAGTTCCAGATGGTGGTGGGGGCAGTGTTGTTCTTGAGGATCCGGAGAGCTTTGGTCGAAAGACGGGACTTCTCAAGTAGCAACTCGCGAGGGTTGATTTGGGCCACCAGAGTCTCAAACTTGGTCAAATCAACGTCATCGTCAAATTCGGAGATGAAGAACTGGCCGGTAGCGGCATCCACGAATGCGACACCGAACGCGGGATGGTCGTCCACCGTCGACTCCTTGATGGCCACGCAGTATGTTGCGTTGTCGTCTTGAAGCATGGCTCCGTCGACCAGGGTGCCGCCCGTGAGAATGCAAGCCAGTTCCCGACGGATGATCTTGTCTTGTTTCTTTGCTTGACCATCTCTCTCGCGCATCTCCTTGCCTAGAGCACTCTCCATTTGATCTACCCGGGCAACCTTGTAGCCCTTGGCAATGAACTGGTTGACCCAGATATCCAGTGAGCTCTCGGGGACGCCGACCATGCGCATGTTGACACGGTCTGTCAACTTCAGATCAAAGAGCTGGTGGCCAATAGTGGCATCATTCTCGTAGAGCTCGTAGAACTTGCCCTTCTTGAAGAAGACAACGGTGTCCCAGAGCTTGTGCTTGATCTCCCAGTACTGCTTCTCGAATGCCGAGAACTTGTTCCAGGCCATGGGCGGGACGAAGACCGTAGAAGGGTCATAGTCAGGGTGGCCCGGCGGGTTGCGGTTGAGGTCGGTCATCTTGGCGAGCCATGTGTATCGTTCCTCGGGCTCTCTGGTGTGGGCCTTCTGTTTCGCAGAGGCGGACTTGGATGCACCTGGGCTGGGTGTCCGGATCTTTACAGGATTGACGCTGTTGGGATCGTACTTCCATTGCTGAGCTGTGGATGTAGCTGGCATTTCTTCCATGATCTCGTCGATGCCGTCGTCTTCGTAGTCTTCTTGTATCTTTGGAGGGGAAGTGTGTGACCGTTTTCGGGCCGTTTGGGCCTTGGGAGCAGGACGCTTCCGTTTCTTGGATGGCGCATCTGAGTCGTCAGAAACCACGAAATCATCCATGTCGACTGTAGCAAGTTAGACCGAGCTTTTAAAACCGAACCAGAAGCTCAAACATACCCTCGTCATCATCCGCTGCAGCGTCTTGGCCGTCCTCCTCGTAGTCGTCCTCGTCGTCCTGCACGACAGCTCGCGCGCGGTTCCGCTGAGACCGAACCGGCTTCCTAGAGACAACCACGTCCTCGTCGTCGTCGGAAGATTCGGCGTAGCTAACAGTCTTCTTCACCTGGAAATGGGGGGGCGCTCGTATCAGCCTTGAGCTTGAAGATTATTTCTGAAAAAGGGGCACATACCTTGCGAGACGGACTACTTCCCAGAGCCATCTTGGCCGGAGCGACCTGCTTGATTGGAAGCTCAGCGGGCGTGACGGGCGAGGGAAGCGACTTCTTGAATACTTTAACTGTGGCCTCGGAGTGGTTCTCCTGGGAGCTCGAAGGCTCAATAGCGTCGCTGCTCGGCACGGGGGTGACGTTGGCTGGCCGCTGTCTCTTATTGAGCTGCAGCGAGTTGGATTTGGTCTCCTTGAGGCAGGGCGACGAGTCGGTCTTGGTGGGTTTGGCGGAGGCTTTGGCAGCGGATGCCGCCGCAGCACTTCCATTCTGGGCAGATTTGGAGAAGAAGCCCAGAATGCTCTGCTGCTTTCCCGAGGTCGACATGGACGAGCTCGACTTCTTGGTCAGAGACGGCGTCTTGGGGGCAGCTTTCTCCCCCATCTTGAAAGAACCCGACGCAGAAGCTCCTCAAACACAGATAAAGTCGGAAAATCAGTTGCCACGGGACAATATAGGCAGATTGCAGGAGTATCTATTGAACAAACATGAGGCAAATGTCGCGGGTGGAAAGCTGTAGAGCTGTGGTATATCTCGGACTGGAAATTATTAAGTGCAACGCGACTTGGGAGAGCTGAAGCGCGCCGCGTCGAGGGTCCAGTCAGGCGCGTTCCCCTGCAAATTGATAACGAAGCGACAGCGCTAGGTGGCACCACCACCTAAACCACCCCCCACCCAGACTCTGGGGTCCCGTCCAGTGTCCGCTCCGGCAATTGATTAGATGCAACGAGACTCCACAGGCGCGTTGCCATTTTCTCCTCTCTCTCAGTGGCCCCTTCCCGTAATTGGCGGGATTGGCAACCATATCATACAAGCATCGAAAGTCCATTGGAAGCACCCTGCTTTTTCCCTTGGCATGGACGGCAATATGGATGGAGAGCCATGGAGTTGAGCTGAATCGTGCCAGGAGGACGAGACCACCTACTATGCCACAAGTCCACCTGCGTGAGTGACCATCAACTTCGACTGAACTGGGGGGTTGCCATGAGCACGAGCATGGTCGTATAGCTTCGTCAGATCGCCTCCCAACACGCAATCCTCTAACCTGCGAAGACCATTTACAGATGGGAAGTTGACTCCAGGCCTGTAAGCGATTGGATTTGCGTCAAAACAGCAGCCTAATTATAAGCCTCGACGCGTAAGGCAAACGCAAACCCTTGGGGTTGAAGGATTGCATATGGTAATATCCTACTGGCACTTTTCCAAGCTCAGTGACAAGACAAGCCCCAAGCGGACGTCAACTCAAGCTTTCGGCGCCGAGTCGGGTATGTAGGTAACTAAGCTTGCCCGAAATGGTTGCCTTGAGGGCTCCCGGCGTGTGGCACTGTAGAACGGCCGGCCTCGCGCTAATACTGTAAGACGGGTCAACGTAGTCTTGGGATGGCGCAGCTCCAGCTTTGCCATAGGTATATGAGCAACATGAACTCTCGAGAATCGTTGCCGTAGAGCTCAGCAGATGACATCGCACACGATGGAGCCGTCTAGTTCTCACTTCCTCTCTGGCAAGTCCATCATCATCGCCGGCGCCGGCATGGCCGGGCTGAGCTTTGTTGCCGCCTTACACAAGCACTGGGACAGTCGTCTTCCACCGCCTCGGGTTAGCATCTACGAGCGTGATACCGAGGAAGTAAGTGTGGGCCGGGAAGGCTACTCGCTGTCCATAAACGGCATCGACAAGGACGGTGGTTTATATACTCTTATGCAGCTGGGACTGCTGGACCGAACCCTCGCCCACGCCATCATTGGCATGGAGGGTACGGGGTGCTTCAAAGTATGGACCGAGGACTGGAAGGAACTCATCAGCATCCGCCAGAAGCCCGTCAAGGGTCTGCCAACTTCGACAATCCGCATAGCCAGGAAGAATCTCCGGCGGATTTTGGTTGACACAGTGTCCGAGGTCACCCAGATCGAATGGGGCGAATCCTGTGTCTCTGCCACTCGGCTGGAAGACAACCGCGTGCGAGTCCAGATAGTCGACTCGGTCACGGGCGAGACCCATGACGAAGAATGCGACCTCCTCATCGCAGCTGACGGCTCCTCCAGCAAGATTCGTGCTGCTCTTCGTCCGGACGATAAGCTGCAGTACGCTGGTGCAGTTCAGATGGGTGGGCTCGCGCGATTCGACGGGCCTCTCCCTCCCCCTGTTGACCTCAACTGGGGTGGAGTCCTCACCAAAAGCGGTTCCTTCGTTTTCTTCTCTCCTGTTTCCAAGAGCGAGATTGTGTGGGCCCTCAGCGTGCGTGAGAAGCAGCCAAGGGGTCCTTTCAACAATAAGGACCTCACCCAGTAGTACTCACGCGCGATGTCCCACAGATGGGGATCACCCATTTTGCTATTGTCGTCTCCGTGAAATAGGAGCTCCAACTCATCAGGCTGAAGTGTCTCATAACAGTCCGCTGCTTCGGACTTAACCATCATAGCGGTGGGAGAAGATAGTTTGGACTTTTGCGATATGGTGATTTCGGTCAGCTGGTGATCCGTCGGCAAGCCGGAAATGCTGCTAGGGGATGACCCCTTCATATTGTGTTCGACCAAGTTGTCTTTTATTGCGGCCCTGATTGCTTGGAAACAAGGGAGTTCTTTCTCGTCATAAGTCAGGCCGCGCTCTCGGTGCCATTGTTTCATGTCCTGCAAAGCGGCCCTGGCGTCTGCATACTGCCTGCTAGCCATCAACCACCCCGCTAGAAGTGATCCGACCCAGGTTAGCCCAAAGGCAGAATCGCCATCACCTCCCGGGCTGCCCTTGAGGTCCAGAAAGACACGCCGCACCTCCCGCAGGCTGGCATCGAACGACATCAACCCTGTGCTGTAGAGCCACTGTGCCACTACCAACCTCGCCAACGCAATGTACACATTGGTTGAGCCGAGCTGCTTTCGAAATACTTCCAGGTGTGCTCTAACCATCGAAGTGAAGGAAGCTTTTACTTGGTCAATCCCCATCATCTGGAACCGAGCGCAGAGGATGGTCAGAGGGTGGTTGCTCCCCAGCTCGATAGAGCACATGCCCACCATGAACCTCACGAGGGTCAGCGCCGCTTGATCGTTCATAGCCTCTGCAAGCGCAATGATTCCCAGGTGTATAGCCCAAATTAACAACGATTCCTGCTGCCGCAAGACCGACTGAAAACGAGCACAGCACTGGTCGATCAGCTGGAAACCAAGCGCGCGGTTGTCCCTTTTGCTGATCTGCAGCCCTGCCTCCCGGATGTCGTGGGCCCATTCGCATGTTGCGTTCTGGAAAAAGTCAAATTTTGAATGATCCCACCGCTGCTGTTCAAACGAAACAAGCAGGTATCTCTGCATCTCATAGAGGGCGCCTTCTGGAAGGCGAATGGAATCGGGGGCTGTGAGTCGCTTAGCACAAGTCCCAATCCTGCGTCGTCTGTTGGCCAGCTCTATGGCGGCTTTCAGGCGTCTTGAACCGAGTTGGCGTCCTTGGGCAACGGGCAATACCGCCGTTCCCGAGTGGGTCTGGCGCTGAGCTTCTAGGAACTCCTCTTTCGAGAGATATTTTCGGAATCCCCATTTCTTCAACCGAGCTTTGTACATCCGCTGGCTATCACCAAAGTTAGTTCTAATCTTAATTACTTGGACAGGACACACCTACGTAGCATGGAAGTCATATTGCTCACGCAAGACCTGTGTAACTTCACCAAGAGGCTTGTCGAGGGTGCAATAGAGGTGTTCAATGATGTCCTTATGGGCGTCCCATCTTTCATTGTTCTCAAAACGAGAATGATTTGAAATCTTTTGCATCGGGATCGAGCAAGCCAGCACCCCCGTGGCCCAACTCCAGAGAGTTGGCACAGTCAGGGCACGAAACTATGCAACGACCGTACTCCAAGACGCATCCCGAAGTAGATCTTCGGGGCAGATAGTTGGCAAGGTTACGTGACCAAAGTCTTACATGTTGAGGACGATCAAAACGAAAAGAGTAGGGTCACGTGGGTAAGACACTGGTGTGTAACATGGACCCCCTGCCATGTGCGGAGTTTCCATAATAGAAAGTGACGAAATGGAACACGACAAAGAAAGTTGGTTGATCATCGACAGAATGGGAAGGGAATTTTAGTATTGAGAAGACAGCAAAGAGACAACAGACCAACCATGTCGTCACATGTTTACCTGCCTACAAACCACGTTCCGCTCAGAGCCAGTCCGACGGCGTACCCGTGCCATTCACCAGATCAATACTGGTCCTAGACTTATTCTGGTTTGGGAGCGGCCGAACACTATTGCTGCTCCTGCTGCCGCGCCCAGCCATGGTCCTGGACCGCCGTAGGCCCTCGTCCAGGCTGACGCGCTCTTGGATGTGCAGCTTGCTGGGACCGGGCGGGGGCCTGCGGCTCGAGCCGACCACGGACGAGCCAGTGGACGCCGCTCCGAGCTCGCTCCGCGAGTCTTTGCTTTGGACGGTATAGATGCTCTGCAAGTCCCGGCGGCCCAGCCCGCGCATGTCCTCGAAGGGGCCGGGCTGGGTCGCGACAACGCCCAGACCCGGGACGTTGTACTGCCGCAGGAAGTCGTCGTGGTCGCGGACGTCGGCGTTGCGCCGCTTGTCCTCGGCCTCGCGCGCCAGGTAGTGGCCCAGGTCGACACCGGCCCGCACGGCGAGCAGCATGGCTTCCCTGGCGGGCTCGCCCACGTAGTGGATCAGGGGCTCCCAGAAGAGGCTGGAGAGAAAAATCTTGAGATACCGCGGGTCGAGGGGCCGGGACTGCTCGATGCCCCATCCCAGAGCCCAGTAGATGTCCTCGACGATGGTGCGGACCCGGGCCTCCTCGGCCTCGGTCTTCGGCTGCGGCGCTTTGCCCTGCTTGCACTCCTTGACGAAGGCCGTGGCCATGAGCTCCAGCTGGCTCGTAAGGCTGAGCACCTTGGCGGCGCTCATATTGCTCTGCACAATCTGCAGCTCATCGAAGCCCTTATTGAGATACCGGATGCGAACGGGCCGGTACGAGCCGTCCGATGGCAGACGGACCTCGAAGCGGTCCGGTGACACGGCAGACAGCTTTCCGCCGTTCGTTTGGGCCCAAGGACGTACTATATCCTTCGAGTGTGCCGGGACCAGTATTGAAACCGATTTCGCTCCACGCCCCGTAAAGCCGTGGTCTATCAGAGCAGTAAGCCCGCTGATAGCGTAGCGGCAAGGAACAATCTTGTCAATCTCGTTCAACACCTCAGCAAGGGTATCACGTGTTAGTATGTTGCCCGACTCGGGCTTTGGGGCAACGGCAGGCTTCACCGGGAAGCGGGTGGTGGGCGGCGCACGAGTGGAGGAGGACGAAAAGGCATCGGCAGGGGTAGCGACCAGCTCGATCGGCTGTAGACGCTGCGGCTCAGGCTTACCAAGATTCTTGCGAAGCTTGTTAACATATTTGACGTCATTTGGTGTTTCCGAGACAGCAGGCTTCGACGTTGCGCCAAAACATTGAGACAGACATTCCGTGATTCGAAACATGTTGAACTAAACGGATAGTCGATGTACCGAGGCCGAACTCGTTCTCCAAGTAACAACCCGAATAGAGTCCTGCTCCGAAGAATTATAATGATAGGAACGAGTGGTTCTATAAGAAAAGCAAAGAAGATGAGTATAAACACGATGCGGGTATTGACCAGGGTTGTGTACCCAGGTATATATACCACTGTATGCCATGAAAGACCTACAATGGCCTTGTTGATTCGGCTTGTCAAGAGCCATGTTCACAAGACTAACAAAGCGGGTATGTATCTGAGCCAAAGGGTGGGCATACCGAGAGCCTTGTGCTGCGGGTGAACAGTGGCAACGACAGACGGGCTCTAGTAGCAGCTGTCAGTAGACACACAAAGAGGAACTTGGAACCTCAGTAGCAGGTGGCGCCCGACTCAACATTCTAGAACACACTCTGAGGATAGATCAATCGTCACAAAGAGGCCCAGCGCGCGGGGTGAAGAAGTACACCGATTCATTGCCAGAGCCTCTATACCAGGCCAGGGACCCTTCCAACGCCTATGATACACAGCCCAAGACAAACCGCGTCATCAAATGCAAGTCATGCCCATGTCGAATATGCGTCGTCCCTACTCCTCCACATCCATGTGGTCGCCGTTTGCTTGACCGTTCGCGGCGCCGTCCTTCTTGGGCATGGTGGCCTCCTTGTCGATCATTTGCCTCGACACCGAGACGATGTTGTCCTCGATGAGCTGCTGGCCGACATCCTCCAGATGCTTCTTGGGGTCGAGCTTGCCAACATAGCGGGTCTTGAGCTGGTCCTTAGTCAGCTCAGTCTCCTCCCTCACCCTCTTCTCGTAGCCATCGGCCAGGGTGACCAGTTGCTGGAAGCGCTCCTTGTTGTGCTCGCCCTCGTGTCTGAAGTCCTCCATCTGCAGGGCCTCGGTCCAGACGTGCTTGTGCAGGTTCATCAGCATGTTCTCCTCCAGGGCCGTCTTTCGGTAGTTGATGCCGATCGAGTAGTAGTGTCGGTTCAGGCCGTGGATCAAGGCCTGGATGGAGGGCTTGTTGAGGTGGCCCAAGTTGGAGGTGCTCTGTCGCGGCTCCTGGCCGAGCATCAGAGACTGGGGGTTGATGAGACGGAAGGCGTCAATGACGACCTTGCCCTTGACGGACTGGATGGGGTCGACGACAACGGCGACGGCGCGGGGGGTCAGCTGCTCGAAGGACTGCTGGGTGTTGATATCGACCGACGAAAGCCAGCAGCCGAAACCGGGATGCGAGTGGTACCAGCCGACGACGGACTCGGGCCTGCGAAGAGGCGAAAAAAGAAGTCAGCCAAAGAGAAATGGTTCTAGAGATGATGGGGTCTGTGGGTTTGGGTCGCAAATGCTTACCGTCCCGTTTGTGTTAACATGTCCATCATCTTCTGCTGGAATACGGGGTCGACAGCCTCGACACTGACACCTGTACCGCTCTGGGGCATGGCGAAGACGTCTACCACGCGGACGGTGAAGTCGTCAACGAACTCTCCCAGCATCAGACCCATGACCTCCATGGGAACACCTGCGCGGCCGTGGCGCAACATCTTTAACAGGGCGAGCGAGGAGATGTAGACGGTCTCGGAGTTGTCGATGAGATTCGAGTTGTCCTGCGCGCGGGTGCGATTAGTACATGGTATCGCCCGCGTCCGGTCCACCACCAGTAGCAGCCATGGCCGGAGAGAGATGGCAGATACTCACGGAGCCTGGAGCAGCGCCAAGACCACCCATGCCGCCGGCGCCCGCCAGCATTCTGTTCAACCGATCCATGGCGAATTAAATGCGCGAACTTTTGTGATTTGTGAGGGGTGAACAGGTATGACTGTCGTATGGGCTCCGCGGTGTTGTGGGCGGAGGCAAGAATGGTGGTGTTGCGGGCTGGCAAAGGTCGTGGATGGAGGTTGGTGGTGATGGTGGTGATGGTGGTGATGCTCGGGCGCTCGCAGCTCCAGTCCCAGGTCCAGTGTTGACGCCGCCCCGGAGCTGCCTTGAGCCTTGCCAATTGCTGCCCTGGCCAGTGCCTGTAGAAAGCTCCAGCACCGCTAGCCGATCCGCTGGGCTGTTGGGTCGCCGGGGAGCTCGGGCCCTGCTGCCACAGAGCATGAGTACGTACCCTAGCAGCCTAGGTGCCTTGAGTTACGTTGCTCTCCGCCAGCACGTGACCCGCTGGCTCGCCAGCACCACGCCGAGCAACCAATGCAACCAAGCCTCAATTTGTCAGCCTTGCATTCACACCCACCACCCGCTGCCTGAGCCACAGCGCGCTAACACTTGCCGAATGCGGCAATCGACAGGGTACATGCGTCGTCGAGTATACAACGTCTACGGAGTAAGATTGCTGAAGATTCAAGGGACGCTCCTTCTGAACGTCTCCCTCCGAGCTCGCTCAGCTTGTCCGAACTGAGCTGAGAGGATCGGAAGTGAACGTTATCATTCCAGTCAGTGGCACGTACCGAGATACGTTCTTACAGCTCCGGGAATGACATGGCGAATACTGACTGCCGCGCCGCCCCCGCACATAAGCCTAACAACCCCAGCAACAAGTATTCTGCACTCTTCAAATAAGACAAAAGTTACCGCAGCCAAGAGACCACCTCTGGGTTGTCCGTGGACTAGTCATGAGCTGCCGCTCGTATGCTCTGCCTTTGCCTGATGGTGGACTGGACCACCGCCTGATCCTCCAGCATCAGCTTTGGCGCAAAACGCTGGATGGCCGTCTATTGAGCGGCCCACTGACAAATGCAGTTACCCGAGTCCTTGATGTTGGAGCAGGCTCGGGAGGTTGGGCCGCCGACTTCGCCAAGCAACACCCAGACGCCCAAGTCATCGCCCTAGATATATTCGAACAGCCAACTGTTGAAGCGCCGAGCAATTGCCAGTTTGTGAAGAGGGATCTGGAGCAAGACTGGGACATTGGAAGTGACGCCAAATTCGACCTCATCCACTCGCGCATGGTTCCCATGCACGCCACCGAGGCGCGTGCCGTCCTCCGCCGATGTATTGAACACCTGAAGCCGGGGGGGCACATTGAGATGCAAGAGCTGTGGCTGCCCTTTCGAACGGACGAACCCCCCGTCGCCCCTGAGAGTAGTTCAACGGTCATTCAGTGGAGCCATCTTCGGTTGGAGGCCGTGTCAAAGCTTGGATTTGACCATACCATTGCTGGCCAACTGCCCGATGCTCTGTTGGAAGCTGGGTTTGAGAAAGTGCAGGTGCAGGATTATAAGTGGCCGATAGGGGCCTGGGTAGAGGATGAGAAGCTCAAGGAAATTGGCAATATGTTCTTGGAGTATCTGCAGCTTGGAAAGAGGCAGATGTCGGAGGAAATACTGGCTCAGTTGGGCATGGACGAGCAACAAATCACTGATCTCGTTGAGCAAGTCGGGAAGGAGCTCGGGACTGGGAAGATATATGTTCCCGCCCGGTTCATATCGGCTCGGAGACCTGAGTAAACTTACATTCCCTTCCCGCACTAATTTATTTATTTATTTATTTATATACCAACTAAATAAATTGGTTTTATTGTTTTAAGCTATCCTCTTACCAGTTCGGCCCTAATGTTTTAGAGTAGAGAATTCAAAATTATAGCATATTCCATTTATTATGCCTAACCTCACTGTACATTTCCAAAGTA
Source organism: Neoarthrinium moseri (assembly GCF_022829205.1). Lineage (NCBI taxonomy): Eukaryota > Fungi > Ascomycota > Sordariomycetes > Amphisphaeriales > Apiosporaceae > Neoarthrinium > Neoarthrinium moseri. The sequence continues at coordinate 5,070 of NW_026055203.1, read as the reverse complement.
TCCTTGATATCTATAGCTGTTCAGAACTCTGTTTTGGAAGTACTTCAACGATTCTTGACGATATCTGGAGAATAAGATACAATTCTATGTGGTGATTTCCCACGATTAGTGGTCCGCCACTGTTCCTCATACATTTCTTCCTCCCATGTTAGGCTGCCAGCTTATCTTAGATCTCTCCTTATCCTAAGTACTTCGTCGTAGAGCTCACCCAGGTGACATATGTTTGGTTGTTGACAAACCTTGCGGCTTTGGATAGCAGCATCGTCCCAATGGGGTTCTTTTTGTTCAAGTACGTCGACATATGGGCCCCAATTCTCATCCTCGTACTAGATGCCGCCCCCGTCATCTATTTCAGATCTGTAACCGGCTTTCTACATGGTGTGCACAATATAACGACAAGTCGCCATCTACCGAGCCTCTTCCGGCCCTGCGGCGACGGGATGACAATATTTTTATACCGTTCAGGGTTATGGCTCTCCTGATATCTTCCCGCCGATGCCGGCCAATCCAATGGCCCTGTTCAATGGCGGAGAATTTCGGAGCTATACGAGTGTTGCAATTTTTGATTTTGTAGTCCTTCGACATTGTCCCTTACCTGTGTAAGTTAATTTGCTCTCCAAGGCGTTGGCATAAGGAGGCAGGGAATTGTCTGATACAACTAATAACATCTGCAGAACTCTCCGTTACTTCAAGACCGCTCTGCTCGGTGTGGTATGTTCGGTTCACTCTATTGACGTAAGGCACAGTTGCTGATCCACGTTTGTGGGTACTTGTGTACAAATTCAAGTCCAAATATAACACCTGGAGTGGCTCTACTGCCTGTGACTGCACAGCGACCAGGGGCTGGGCTGAAGCTCTTAGATCAGTAAAGTGAGTGACAATAGCAGAAATAGCTTCATGACTGTGACAGTATACGATGTGCGATAACGGGACTGTAATTGTAGCGATTCTTTTGCCGAATTTTGTCTGCCACAATAACAAGTTTCTCGTCCTCTGGTGCACCGCAGATTGACACACGGAATTCTTTACAGCCTTTCCCACCTTGATGCAAAGACCCAATAGCTGGGTTACCGCTGGTACGGCGCCAAGCGTTGAAATTGGAGCTGCCATTAGGGGTTTTGACAGGTATCTCAATACGTATAGAGATGGAAACAATTCATGACGTCTCACGTCGACCAAGTTGTAGTCCCGATGAAGGACCCAAATCCTCATTTTGTGCTCCCATGCACCCCCAATTCTATCACAATGCGTGGTGGATGCTCACAAATGCATTGCCCCTCATGCATGCAGTGGCATCATCGAAACCTGCTTCAAATTGAGTCCGTGTTCTACACAACCCAGGTACTGGTCATCATACGTATCATTTAGGAAGCTGCATAGTCTTAGCATGCTTGACGAGAGCATACACCATCGTGAACCATCATTATGTACATAACTTAGAAAACAAACCGCTGTCGCTCTAAAAGGATCTTTCACTGCAGGTCACTTCATCAAATCAATGCCGTGCCTACTTCGCGTCGCTGGGGAAAAACTTGTTCTGAGGCCTCTCGAGTCCCAGGTGCTCCCGAAGGGTTGTTCCTTCGTAATCCTTCCTGAAGACGCCTCTCCGTTGCAACTCGGGGACCAAGCGCTCAGCAACGTCGTCCAGCCCCTGCGGCAGATAGGGGAACACGACGTTGAACCCATCCGATCCCTCCTCCTCAATCCACTTCTCCATCTCGTCGGCCACACTCTCAGCAGTGCCCACGAAGGCCAAACCCGAATACCCCCCGTAGCGCTGTGCCAGCTGGCGCACCGTCAGCCCCTCGGTGGCCGCCAGCTTCAGCACGCCCTCCCGGCCGGACTTGCTGGCGTTGGTCTCAGGGATGTCGGCCGGCAGGGGGCCGTCCGGGTCGAATTTGGACGCGTCGGTGCCCAGCGAGATGGACAAGGACGCGATCGAGCTCTCGTAGCTCACGAGGCTGTCGAGCCGCAGCCGCTTCGCCTGCGCCTCCGCGGCCGTGTCGCCGATGACGATGAAGGCCGCCGGCAGCAGCTTGATGCTGTCGGCGCTGCGGCCCGCGGCCACCACGCGCGCCTTGATGTCCTTGAAGAAGGCCTTGCCGGCCTCCAGGTCGCGCGGCGCGCAGAACACGACCTCGGCCGTCTCGGCGGCCAGCTGCCGGCCGGGCTCCGACTGCCCGGCCTGCACAATGACCGGCCACCCCTGCGGGGGGCGGGCGATATTCAGGGGCCCGCGGACCTTCAGCTCGGGCCCGCTGTGGTCCAGCCGGTGCATGCGCTCCGGGTTGAAGTAGGTCCCGGTCTCGACGTCGCGCACGAAGGCGTCGTCGGCAAAGCTGTCCCACAGGCCCGTGACAACGTCGTAGAACTCGCGGGCACGCGCGTAGCGCTCGCCGTGCTCGACGTGCTCGTCCAGGCCAAAGTTGGGCGCGGCGTCCGGGTTGGCAGTCGTGACGATGTTCCACCCGGCGCGGCCCCCGGAGATGTGATCCAGGCTGGCGAAGCGGCGAGCAATGTGGTAAGGCTGGTCAAATGTGGTGCTGGCCGTCGCGACCAGGCCGATCCGCGACGTCAAGCCGGCCAGCGCCGAGAGCAGAGTGAAAGGCTCGAACGAGGTCACGGTGTGGCTGCGCTTGAGGGCCTCAACAGGCATGTTCAGCACGGCCAGGTGGTCGGCCATGAAGAAGGCATCGAACTTGGCCGCCTCGAGCTTCTGCGCAAAGGACACCAGATGGGCAAAGTTGAAGTTGGCGTCCGGGTAGGACCCCGGGTACCGCCATGCGCCAGTATGCAGACTGACGGGCCGCATAAACGCCCCGAGGTGCAGCTGTTTCTTCTCAGTCATGATATCTAGAGTCTAGTAAGGTACGTGCGTATGTATCGCAGTTGGTGCTTCATTATCAGAGTTGACCTCCGGGCTGCTCGGCACGACTTATAAGCCTGGGCTATGGCGCGATTAGCGGGAAGTATGGCGTAGGCCTCCGGATTAGAAATCCGAGTGTGGAGAAGGACGGTCGGTCCATTGCCGGGGGCCGGGAGGATGCCGGTGCTCTAGCCGCCAATCGCACCTAGGTAATCTCGGGGGTCGTTTGGGTGGATCGTCAACATTCACCAAACCTGGTCTTTGACAACCAACGTGTCTTGTTCGTGTGGAACTGTTTATTTTTGCATTCATTCTCGGTATAAGTGGTTGCTTGAACTCATCTGACGCCTTGGGCCACCACAAGGAATTGCAAACCGGATCAGTGATCATCCCTCTCAGACCATGGCTTGACGGCCTCAAGCAGCTTCAAGTGCACGTTGTCCGCTCCTTCCCCGTCACCAGTGCAGCTGATCAGCTTCTCGAACACCTCGGTTCCAAACCTCTGGAAGAAGAGGAGAAAACCGGCCCAGTAGAAATCGGCATAGGTGACGGTCTTCCCCGCGAAGAAGGGGCCGTCGTTCTCCTTCAGAAGCCGAGTGACTTCGTGCAGCGACTTGGCCGCATGATCCCAGGCCTTCCCCCCTCGCTCATCCGCTGTGAGTTCGCTGAGCGGTCTCTGCAGCATTTTGGAGCGGGTCTCCATCCAGTAGTCGACGCTTTCGGGGTTGAGGAGACGTTCTGGAACCAAGGCGAGGAAGACACCGCGCAGCCCGGTGCCAAGCTCCATGAGTGTAGCGATGAGCTTCTGAATCTTTGGAACGTAGGGCGAATCGAGATGGATGCTCGGAGACGGATAGTGCTCCTCGATGTACTCGGCGATCTTTATCGAATCCGTGATATATTTGCCATCAGGGAGCTTTACAGTAGGGATGGTGTAAGTCGCCGCCCCTTCGGGAATAGGAAATCTAGTCAAGGTAGGACAACATGAGAACTCGAGTGCACATCAGGGGCTGCATTGAGTGAGAAGAGGACTTACTTGTCTTGAAATTTGACCCGGATATCGGGATACTCGGTCTGCAAGCAGTCAGCACAAGCGGTATAGTTACGAGACCAGAATGAGCATACCCATTCCGTCTTGTAGTCAATGCCCTTGAAGTTGAGGAGAAGCCGAGCTATCTGTGAATCAGCGGGGGCCGTCGCTCAGGACTCGGGAGCAGCTGAATGCTCACTCTTCCAGGGGTTCAGAGACCAGCACTTGCACGGATCACGACTTGGCAAGTCGAAGAGGATAACGGGCTGCGACATGGCGACGGTGTGTCTGGCGGTCGATGTGACAATGGTTTTCGGCTTGTCTCTTCAAGAATGACAACAAGGTTCAGAGCTTGCTTGATGGGATGAAATAAAGGCCCGTCATGAGCTGGATTTATCTGTTCCGGTCAACTTCATAGAGACAATTTGGGTGCAGTGGGCGTGACGTTTGAAGGGCGCGCCGCAAAGGTGCAAAGTGGGGTTGGCGCTGCTGTACCTGTACTATTGTATCGTTAACCCCGCGGTAGTTCGGAGCTTGATATACGCTCGTGTTCACCAGAGCTGCGCGGGGCCCCGATCTCAGGCGGGAACACGGTGAGCGGTCTCCAATGATTGAGACAATCATTTAGCGACGATAGAGGTACATGATCCAAGACATTTTGTTCACATGTGTCCGTATGTTACTCTTGCCGATCAATTACGTGCTGGTCAAGTGGGAATAGACTGGTAGCTTGGTGGCTGGCTGGCCAAGTTCGTTTCGACTTCTACGTCGTGGGTCACAGTCCAAAGTCCCAGAGTCCTGAAGCACCTTCCTTGACCGAATTGTCTTTGAGCCAGAACGATTTGATCTGCCTGATATTGTGACTACGTGCTCTGTTTGGTTCGAGCTGGTGAACGCGCATAGTGCCCCGGGACATCCATGCACCGAGTCCGGCCAGAGCAGAAGATGGCCTCGTGTGCGCCATCATACTACACGGTTCACAAGCATCCGTACGGCAATGGGTACAGCGGTTGCCCTTAGGGAGACCGGCCCCAGCCAAAGCGGCACCTGTCTCGACGCCGTTTCTGTACTCTGCAAGACCGCAGCAAAGGGAAAAGGCCGTGTATCATTAATAAACCGCCTATCTTCTCAACGGAGCAAGTTCGTGCGGCTTATCACGGCCTGTAAGGTGGTT